>NC_092767.1:24114252-24323212 GCF_047496795.1 Chiloscyllium punctatum
GTAACCACCGCCACCTCCCCAACCCCCTTTCCCATTCCGTACTAAGAGAGAGAAACGAAAAGCAAATGATAGAAAAAACAAAGGATAATGGGAGGGTAGGAAGAAAGGAGGAGAGAGAAAAAGGAGAAATGGGACCTCCACATACTAAAAAAAACTAAAACGAGGTAAACCAGGCAAACCCCAGAGAGAACAAAGGGAGCACATTTGTCCATATTATTTGAACCAGCCAGTCTGTTTTAATGTATATAGGAAGTCCTTTGCGTTTTCTAGTGAGTCAAATTAAACACAGACATTCCAAACCTGAAACATAATATTGCTGGATATCTTACCAAGTACAGAATATTCACGTCTCTCAGCCTCCTTTTTGCCATATCAAAGGCTTGCCTCTTACGGATCACAGCAATAGAAATACACAATTTGTGATCCTTCGTAGATCAGAACCTATGTATCCTTCCGCAGAGCTCGAGAAGCTTCCAGGACCTGTTTTTCTGTATCGTGTTGGAGTTACACTAGGACCAGGCAGGGGCGCTGGTGCGATCAGGGCCTGTACACTACAACCCGGTGGGTCCGCTAGAACCGCACCCAGTCTGCCCTGACATGCAGCTTCAAAAATTGTGTGAGCCATTGTTCCAAGAAGCTGACGAGCTGGCCTTCTTTTTCTCATTCCAGCAGCCCGACCAAACTGATGTTCTTCTGATGGCTCCGATTTTCGAGATCCACGACCTACCAATATGCAAGTTGGGATTGATGGTTTTGAATGATTTAAAGTCCTGATGAGTTGTATCTCAGGATACTGTTGGAGACAAGAGAGGAAATGATCAGACCTAAATGAATCTCATCACGAAGGAGATGCCAGAGGACTAGGGAACAGCGATGTTTTGCCAAGTTACTGGAAAGTTGGTGGAGATAGACCAGTGTACAGTGGTGTGCCACAGCGAGCAGTGCAGTGTATCTTATTATTTGTGATATTCATAAATGATGTAGATGTGAATGTGGAGGGAAGAGTGGGGTTGAGGGTTGAGTATAATAAGTAATTTTGTGTTTGATACAAAGATTGGCCAGGTGGTTGGCAGTGAGGAGGAAGGCCTTATTTTACAGGAAGATACAAATAGAATGGTCAGATGGGCAGATCAATGGCAGACGGAATGCAAACCTGATAAATATGAGGTGATCCAGTGTGGAAGAAGGAACCACATAGGGGAGTACTCAATAAATGGCAGCACACTAGGAAGCTCAGAGGGTGCTTCTCCACATATCTCTAAATGTGACTGGACAGTGTAATAGCTAGTTAAGAAAGCACACGGCACTGTAGTCACAGAGTTTACTCATCGAGGCGAAATAATATGAGCTAAACATGCCATTGGTTAGGCCATAGATACAATGCTGTGTGCTGTTTGGGAGCCACATATTTTTCTGAATTCCTGTTTGTTTGCCTGTATTTTAACTGTAGTGTGTAAATAAATTGTGTTTTTCTTATGGTCTTGTAGTTTGACCAGGCACATTGCATCTGGAACAGACACTTTACATTTACTTTAAAATAAGAAAACATTAGTGTCTAGACAACTGCCTTCAATTATTTTTGAGGGGCTCTGGTGTGGTCCGAAACACGTGACTCCTCCCTTCTTGTGTAATTGTATGGAGGCACTAAATGGGCTCTCTCTACACTTCTCCAATCATTTCATAGAGCAGAATGATTTCCTCATATTCCGGTGAAACTAGCGTGAGGAGCTGAATGAGCTCTTCCTTTTAACTGTGGAAATGTGCAGTGTCCAGCAGTACTGTTACATGAATGTTACCGACACTTCAACAGCACAAGCCTGAATGTTGTCCAGGTCTTGCTGCACATGGAAACAGTCTGCTTCAGGAGCTGAAGGGGTCTTTTTCTCTGAATATTGCATGATCTTCAGTAAACACCCCCACTTGTAATCTTATGGTGTGGGCAAGACATTTGAGAAACAGCTGAAGATGTTTGTGCTGAGGAAGCTTCCTTGAGGATCTTTTGCAGACATGTCCAGGACTGCATGGATTTTTGTACACAAACAACAATCATTGTGCTTTATGCTTTAAATCACTCTAACCAGGGAAGTTTACAACTCATTGCCATTAAGTGAAATCCTGCTCAGGCTCATTGAGACCGTCCTTGGTTAAATGCTGCCTTGATGTCAGGGCCGGACACTCTTCCCTGAGCCCATGTGTTCACATCTTTTGGTCATATCAACAGGCCACAGTGTGGGGGCAGGGAGTGTTTTTTGATCTGTCAGAACATTGTGGGCTGTGAAGAATTGGACATGAAAGCGGATATTGGAACTTATGATCTTATTGTGGGGCAAGGCAGGCTTGCGGGGTAGGGGTGTGGGGCGTGGTGTGTGGTATGGTGGGGGTGGTCGGGGAGTGCGGATGGTGTGGATGAATAACATTCTCCTGTTTGTGATGTTCTCACATTCTGTTATTGGAAAGTAGACGCTGTTATTCACCTGGAAGCTCTGTTATTGAATATTACCAGATTAGCTGGACCATCTCTGGGTGAGGAATGGGGGCTGTATTCACAGTGAAACTGGGTCTACAACTCGACCAACAAACGAAGCACAAGTTTCAGAAAGGGGAAGCTCAGTTCGGAGTGATGAGGATCATCTTTCACACCCCAGCCTGCGTTTTCCAATTGCACTTTCCAAACCAGCCCAAACTGGGTTTGACAGTTTTGAGGTGCTGAATGGTCTCCTCTGTTTCTGTGTACCAGGGTATAGCAGTAAGTAGCCTCTAACTGCTCCTAGCTAGCAGGTTTGATGGGCGGAATGGAACACAGAAACATGGGACTGAGGAGCAGGAGTGGGTCATTAGACACTTTGAACCTTCTCTACCAGGGACTAAGATTGTGGCCGATCAGGTTGTGGTCTCAGCTCCAATTTCCTCTCTGCGTGCCACTTCTCTGTCCAATATTTAACTAACTCAGGGTTGAATAAATGTGAACAAAGAGAGAATTCAAACTTGTGGGGAAGAGAATTCCCACTTGAAATGCCTGTTGAGATTTTCTGCTCATTCCTCTTATCGAGTCATATAGCATGCAATTGTGTAAGTGCTGACCAGACCTCCCATTATCATCGTGTCTGATTTGACAGCATTGGGCTCATATTCCTCTAAACCTCCTTCTTCAGATACCCAAAAAGATGCCAGACTCCACCACTTCCTCTGGCAGATAATTCCATATGGACACACTCCCCCCTGTATGAAAACAATGCGTCTAAGTTCCCTCTAAAATATTTCCCCTCGTACCTTAAAACAGGCCTCCAGTCTGAAAAGCAATCCTCTACCAAACTCTGTCTCCTCCCTTCAGTCTATTTTTTTTATTCAATTAGCTTGGGTGCGCTGGTTCCCACGTGATCTAACCTAACTAACTTGCCTAATATGCAGAATCTTGTCGAACAACTTGTTCCAGTGTGTATGGAAAACATCTACAACACCGCCTTCATCAATCTGCTTTGTCACCTCTTAAACAAACTCAGTCCAATCAGTGCGACACGATTTCTCATGCAAAAAGCCATGGTGACTATCCCCAGTCAATCATTGCATTTGAAAATGCAAGCAATTCGCTATCCCTCAGAAACGACTCCAACAACTCACCCACCACTGATGTCTGGCTCACTGGTCCAGAGTTCCTTGGGTTGTTGTGTAACTGTTATCTTTTCTACTGCCGCTCCTCAATTGGTCACAGCAAATTATCGGTGAAACCAGGTTGATGATATGGCTAGAGATATAGGTCTCACATTGGGTCAGGGTCAACCTCGGAAGAGGTCAGGTTGATTTCTTTCATTTGTTAAAATAACAAAATCATGACGAAAACAAGTTCCTCAAACTATGATGGAAAGGTAAATGTCAAACAGAATAGAAATTACAAAAATGTACGTTGATATTTCCATTTCTAAAAATACTGAGGAGCACAAACACACACAGATACAAACACAGACAAGCACACACAGGCACACTCAAACACACACGCTCAGACGCACTCAAACACACACACAGACATGTTCACACAGCCACACTCAAACACACAAAAACACTGACACAAAAACACGGATACACACACAGACACGTTCACATACAAGTATACGCACAAACACAGACAAATGCATGTACCGTAGAATGAAAAAAAAGTAGTGCCGAAAAAAGGCCATTTGGCCCATTCAGTCTCCTGAGCTATTGATCATGGCTGACATGTTTTTCAGGCCAATTCTCCTGCCTACTCACAACAAGCCTTAATCCCATCTTTAAGCATAACTTATCTAGTTGTATCCTAAAGACGCTGTGTATCTGTGTGTGTGTGTATGTGTGTCTGAACGTGTGTGTATCTGGCTGTGTGTGTGTGTGTTTGTGTGCCCGTGTGTGTCTGCGTGCATGTTTTGTCTCTGTGTGTGTCTGTGCTTGTGTATGTGTCTGTGTGACGCTGTGTGCGTGCCTTTGTGCGTGTGTATCTGTGTATGTGTGTCTGTGTGCGTATGTGTGTCTCTGTGCATGTGTCTGAGTGTGCGCATGTGTCTGTGTGTGTGTCTGTCTGCCTGTGTGTGTCTCTGTGTATGTGTCTGTATCTGTGTGTGTGTGTGTGCAGGAGACAGCATTATTGAGGAGGGCTATTTTTCAGACTGGAGGCATGATGTTATGTTCTAGGCCAGCTCACTCAAAACGTTCTTAAGCAGGCAGGAGAGACCTGCTTAAGAATGCAATTTGTTTCAATAATTGCACAGTGAAAATTACCCAGAGTAACCTAGCTAGGTTGACTATCATGTTTTAATATAGACAAAATATAATTCACAAAATTACACAATGAAACACAAAGAACAGAATAAAGAACCCTACAGAACTGAGTCTATTCAAACTAGATTTAATTAGCTGTTCGGAACGTACACACCAGTCCCAATAAGCAAACCCACATTAAAAACTGGAAAGGTGGAACATCTGCTAACCGGTTGAAGTTAGAAGGGCACAAGGAGAGAGAGAGAGGGAGAGATTGTCCACACAGCTGAACTCCATCTAGACTGAACAGCTCACCGAGACAGCTGACCACTCCCCTTTCATTATACCTTTGATCACAACACCATTTAATCTCTAGACCAAACCAGTCACCTTGGAGCTTAGAGCTACTTCCGATACATCTGAAAAAAAAAATCACTAATACAGTATCTTTGAGAAAAGGAAACTTTCAGAGAAAAGGGGCAAGCTTTGTGACACCGTGCACAGTGGTGTTCCACAGGGACTTATGCTCAATCCATTTTTGTTTGTCATTTATAGAAATGATTCAGATGATAATTACGGAAGATGTGGTTAGAAAGATGAAACCAAGATTGGCTATATAGTGGACAGTGAAGATTATACAGGTACCTTGATCAAATGTCTTAACGAATCCTAGACTTGTACAGCGCTGAAGCAAACACTGTTGACGAACTCGTCCATGCAACCTGATTTCCTAAATTAATCGTGCCCTATTTGGGTCGGTGCGGTGGCTCAGTGGTTAGCACTGCTGCCTCATATTACCAGGGTGACTGACTGTGTGGAGTTTGCACTTTATCCCAGTGTCTGCGTTGGTTTCCTCCCAGAGTCCAAAGATGTGCAGATTGGGTGAATTTGCCATGCTAAATTGAACATAGTGTCAGATGCATTAGTCAAGGTTAAATGGTTCTGGGTGGGTAACTCCTCAGAGGGTTGGTGTTGACTTGTTGGGCAAAAACGCCTGTTTCTACTCTGCAGGAAATCTGATCTATGTGTCAGCAATTTGCCCATATCCTTCTAAATCCTTCCTATTAATATACCCATCTGGGTGCCTTTTAAATGTTGTAATTATACCAACCTCCACCACTTCCTCCGGCATTTCATCGTATACACGCTCCAATTTCTGAGTAAAAAAGTTGCCACTGAGCTCCCTTTAAAATCTTTCCCCTCTCACATTAAATATATGCTTTCTAATTCTGGACTTTCAAATGTGGTGAAAAGATCTTGACTACTCACCCTATCCATGCCCTTCATGAATTTATAAACCTCTAGAAGGTGCAAATGTGACTCCAAACCAGGGTCTGTGGTTTCAGTCATCCGGAGCTTAAATTCTGAAATTGAATACTGAAACCTCTTCCATCTCGATCAAATCACAATTCTAAACTCATTTTAGTCAACGTGTTCAAACATATTATAAAACACGTCTAGTAGAATTTGAACCTAGAGCTTTGCAGCCAGAGGTAGGGACCCTACCGCGACTCCACAATAGTCCCTAAACTTCGAACACTATTCTCCTGTGTGTTTGTTCAGCAGCCTGTTGTGACATGCTGTGACACATCTCTGCACCTGAATCCAGACTGACTGGTCTCGAACTAGGGACACGTTCAGACAAATTCAGGAATTGGAATAGAATCCAGAGCTCTGCATCAGAGGTAGGAAAACTACTGACTACCCAAGACCTAAACAGTGCCTAAATGTTTAATTTTAAGTGCCAGCTTTCAGTTTGGTATAGATTCATTGAAATCTGGTTCACTTTACTGAATAACACAGTGAGAATAATAACATTGTTTAAAAAATACAAGGTACTTGCCTCAATTGTAGGATGTCGAGTTTATGTGCTCTACTTTCGAGATAAAATATGAACATCTTTAAGTATTTGGCTATTATTTCCAATATAAATGAATATTATCTGTAGTCTGCAATATGAGGGAATGAAGTCATGCAGACACACACTGCACTATGAAGGAACTCGAATAGATATCAATACTGAACATCTGAGACAAAGAAAGCACATACTTTCTGGCCTCAAACACCGATCACTGTTTCCCACCTCTAACGTGTGACTGCCCTCTTCCTAAAACTATTAAATGATACAGGCAGCTGATTACTTTCCAGCCTTTCTTCCCCAGTACGATCACTCACTAGCTAAAGAATGGCAGATGGAGTATAATGTTGATAAATGCAAGGTATTGTACTTTGGTAAAACAAACAAAGAAAACACATATACAATGAAATGTCGAGCCAATGGTAGTGTTGTAGAACAGAACGACTTATGGTTTCAGGCATAATTCTTTGAAGTTTGTATCATGTGTGGGCAGGGTAGTTATGAAGGTGTTTCGCTTGCAGGCCTTCATAATAGAGACATAGAGTCATAGAGAGGTACTGCGTGGAAAGAGACCCTCTGGTCCAACTCGTCCATGCCGACCAGATAGCTTAACCTAATCTCGTTAAATTTGCCAACACGTTGCCCATATCCTCTGGACCCTTCCTATTCATATACTCATCCGGACGTCTTTTAAATACTTTAATTTGACCAGCCTACACAACTTCCTCTGGCAACTCATTCCATACGCGCACCACCCTCTGTGCAAAAACAAAATTGCCCCTGAGGTCCCTTTTAAATCTTTCCCCGCTCACCCTAAACCGTGCCTTCCAGTTGTGGACTCGTCCAACCTAGGGAAAATACATTGTCTATTTACCCTTTGCATGCCTCTCATGATTTTATGAACCTCTATAATTCACCCACAGAGAAAACTGCCCCAGCCTATTTAGGCTCTCGCTACAGCTCAAATCCTCCAGCCTTGGCAACATCCTTGTAAATCTTTTGTGAACTCTTATAAGTTTCACATCTTTCCAATGGGAATGAGACCAGAATTGCACACAATATTCCAAAAGTGGCCTAGCGAATGTCCTTTGCAGCCACAACATGACCTCCCAACTCTTGTACTCAGTGGTCTGAACAATAAAGGAAAGCATACCAAACACCTTCACTATCGTATCTACCTGCGACTCTACTTTCAAGGAACTACGAACCTGTACTCCAAGGTCTCTTTGTTCAGCAACATTCTCCGGGATTTTACCATTGAGTGTATGCGTCCTGCTCTGATTTGCTTTCCAAAATGAAGCACCTCACATTTATCTCAATATCTCTCCATCTGCCACTCCTCAATCCATTGGCCCATTTGATCAAGATACCATTTTACTCTGAGGTAACCTTCTTCATTGTCCACTACATTTTCAATTTTGGTGTCACCTGCAAATTTACTAACTATATCTCACATGTTCACATCCAAATCATTTATATACATGACAAGTAGCAGTGGACAGTCCTTTGAGTGCAGGATTTGGGACGGTATGTTCAGGTTGCACAGGACATTCGTGAGGCATGTCTTGGAGGACTGTGTGCAGTTCTGTCCGCCCTGTTATATAAAGGATATTATCAAGTTCGAGAGCGTTCAGAAGAGGTTTATCAGGATGTTGCTGGGAATGGAGTCTTTGAGTTATAAGGACAGGCTCAATAGACTTGGACATTATCTACTGGAGCGTAGGAGGCTGAGAGGTGACATTATAGAGATTTATAATATCATGAGGGGTATCGATAATGTTGAATTGTAGGCGTCTTTTACCTCGAGTGGGGGATTGTTTTTAGATAAGAGGAGCACTTTTCTAAAAAGACATAGAGCTGTATAGCATGGAAACAGTCCCTTTGGTCCAACGCGTCCATGCAGACTAGATAGCCAAAATTAATCTCCTCCCTTTGCCAGCATTTGCCCCATTTCTACCTGAACCCTTCCCATTCATCTGCCCATCCAGATGCCTTTTAAATGTTGTAATTGTGCCAGCCTCCACACCTTCCTCTGGCAGCTCATTACACACAACCACCCTCTACAGGAAAATGTTGCCCATTGGATCCCTTTTATGTCTTTCCCATCTCACCTTAAACCTCTGCCGTCTAGTTTTCGGCTGCATTACCCTAGGGAAAAGACCTTGGCTATTCACTCTAACCATTGCACCCATAATTTTAACAACCTCTAAAGTCAATCCTCATCCTCGGATGCTCCAGGGAAAACAGCCATAGCCTATTCAGCCTCTACCTGTAGCTCAAACACTCCAGTCCTGGCAACATTGTTGTAAACCCTTTCTGAACCCTTTCAGGTTTCACAACATCCTTCCTACACCAGGTAGAATAGAATTGCATACAGTATTCTAAAAGTGGTCTAACCTTTGTCCTGTACAGATGTAACCCATTCTCCAAACTCATATACACAATGCACAGACCAATAACATGCCAAATACTTTCTTCACTATTCTATCTACCTGCAAATCCACTTTCAAGGAACTATAAACCTATACTCTGAGGTCACTTTGTTCAGCACCACTCCCCATGACTTGACCATTAAGTGTATAAGTCCTGCCCTGATTTGCCTTTCCCACATGCAGCATCTCACATTTATCTAAATTAAACTCTATCGGCCACTCCTCGGTCCATTGGGTCATCTGATCAAGATCCTGTCGTAATCTGAGGTAATCTTATTTGTTGGCCATTAAACCTCCAATTTTGGTGTCATCTGCAAATTTACGAACTATATCTCCGATGTTCATATGCAAACCATTTCTATACATGATGAAAAGTAGCAGAACCAGCACCGATCCTTGTGGCACTCCACTGGTCACAGGCCTCCAGTCTGAAAAACAACCCTCCACCACAGCCCTCTGTCCTCTACCTTTAAGCCAATTCTGTATCCAACTGGCTAATTCCCCCTGTATTCCATGTGACCTAACCTTGCTAACCAGTCTCCCATGCAGAACCTTGTCGAATGCCTAATTGAAGTCTGTATAGATCACATCCAGCGTTCAGCCCACATCAATCCTCTCCATTACTTCTAAACAAAAAATAATCAAGTTAGTGAGACATGATTTTCCAGGCACAACCCAATTTGCCTATCCTGATAAAGCGCTTTTGCCCAATACATCTATTTTCCTGCTCCTCAGATGCTGCCTGACCTGCTGTGCTTTTCCAGCACAACTCTAATCTAGAAACTCATCTCCAGCATTTGCAGTCCTCACATTTGTCTATCCCTAATGTATCTTTCCAAATACATGTAAATCCTGTACCTCATGATTCTCTCCAAAACCTGCCTACCACTGATATCAGGTTCACCAATCTATAGTTCCCTAGCTCTTCCTTTCCATTTTGTTTAATAGCACAACTTTAGTCAAACTCATGAATTCCAGCATTTCACCTGTGGCTATTCATGATAAAAAAAAACATCTCAGCAAGGGGCCCTGCAATCAATTCCTTATCTTCCTACAGAGTTATTGGGTTCACATGATCAGGACCCGTGAGGTTGTTTTTTTACACAGCATGTGGTTCATGCAGAGAGTGAACTTCCTGAGGAAGTGATGGATTATGGGTAAAGTTACAGCATTTAAAATGCACTTGATTAAGTACAAGAATAAGCAAATGTTTGGATAAATCTGGACCAAGCGCAGGCAGATGGGACTGGTTTAGTTTGGAATTATTGTCACCATGGACTGTATGGGCCGATAGGTCTGTTTGCAAATACCCTGTATAACTCGATGAATCTATGTGTATTTACATATCCAAGTATGTATCTGCATGTTTCTGTTGTGTTTGTCTATTCCCGTGTGTCTTCATATGTCGCTGTGTACCATTATGTGCATGTCTATCTCTCTGTGCTTGTTAGATGTGTTCCTGCATTAGCGTGTGGTTCTCTGTCTCTGCATCTCTGTGGAATTGGAACTCTTGATGTTTTTGGTGTCAATCACTGAAACGGGGTCAAAACCGCTCTCCCTTCCTCTCCCTTTCCCTCTTTTCTTTAAAGTGATCAATCCCACACTCTGCTGGTCTGGTTTAGGTTTTTTCAATCCTTTCTCACATGTAAGGTTACTTGTAAGAGTAAGACATTAAAAATTGCAAGTTACAGGAAGTGCATTAAAATTAATCTCATCGCCTTGCAATGTGGCTACTCGGATTTGCTTGCATATATAATTGCAATGGAAATATGCTTTAATGAGTATACTGTGTATTAAAAATACTACCCAGTGAAAAACCGTTTCCACATTAGAGAAGGAGGGCAGACATTTGTGCACATGAAACTGTTCCACTCTGAGGGCTTCAGTCCAATGACAATCCTGCCCACACCAACCTAGTGTGTGTGTGTGTGTGTGTGTGTGTGTGTTTGGTGCAATCAAAATTTAGATTGGACTGTGCTGTGAACTGCTGCCCTCTCTCTCCCTCCCAAACTGAATCCCTGATGGTTTACACACTTTACCACCACGATTACAGTGACGTCGGAGGTGGGAGGTGGGGGATGGGGTTCGGAGTGCAACAGAGATTGACAACAACAGAAAGCTCAGCAGCTCTGGAAGCCATCTTTGGATAGAAATGAAAGTTGACGTTTTGGATCGAGTGACCCTTACTCAGAACTCGTGTCGGGGGACATTACATCACTTTAAACACCACAGAGACGGCCGGATTCGCCACACACAGATACACACACGAATATACACACATAGAGGCACTTGCTGTTCATTGACACGACAGACATGGAGAATGTCAGTATTTCTCTCGCTCCATGGTAACCTTGTCAATATTTCAGTCGTTCTGTCTGGTGTGTGTCAGTATTTCTGTGTGGAGTGTGATTGTAGGACAATTTCAATCTTTGCAGATATCAAACTTGAAAGAATTGTAAAGTTGGTTGAGGACAGCATGGAAGTCCATCAGGAAAGTTATATTTTGGTGTTCTGTTCAAGCGTATGGCAAATGCTGATCAAAGCAGAACAGTGTGAGGTGATGCTCTTTGGTAGGAAGGACATTGAAAGGTAACATTAAACAGGCTATACTGTTATAAAGGAGGTGCAAGAGCAGAGGGTGCTGGATGTATGAGCAAAGATTATCGAAGAAGTCAGGACAAGTGGGGGTAGCGGAAAATCTCACAAATTAGTGTCAGTATCTGAGCTGTTGACAGGAGGAAGGAGTCTCCGTGCCGCTTCCTGGGAGGTGGTGGAGATGGTGTGTTGTGAGTCCACCCTCCTGCCCACCGAAACTGTGGGGATTCTATTTGTAACAGCTCAACACAAAAGGGAGATGGCATCAGGGCCATGGCTTCCGAGTTGTGCCAGGGGGAAAAGGAGCTGCCAGTGGGTTTAAAGTGAGAATTTCCCTTCACTGAACATTGCTCCTTACTGGATCGGTGGGACGTGGATGTTTCAGAATCTCCACACGAGGCATCCCGGTCCTCTCCGGCTCCTATCAGGGTCCTCCCCACATGGCGGGGGTGAGGGGGGGTGAGGGAATGGATATCGGGCACTCCACCACACGGCTTGGTCCTTTCTGTCCTATTCCAGGCTGTTTCTCCTGGAATGGGAGAAGGGGAGGGAGGGAGGGTAGGAGTGGGTGGCGCTGTTGTTAATGCTGGTGTAGGTAGGGGGAGATATGGTGAGGTGTCCGGAGGGAGTCAGTCCATAGTGTTGTATCCATGCAGTGTTATTAGTGTCGGGGGGGTGGATAGTGGGGGGAGAGAGAGGGGGTGAGAGAGAGAGAAAGAGAGAGAGAGAGAGAGACGGGGGAAGGTGCTGCATGCAGCAGTGAGAGTGGTGGGCCATGAGCCTTGTTCGGGGTCGATGCTATAACAGATATACAGTGAGTGTGAGGGAGCAGAGAGAATAGAGTGACACTGACCATGACAGAGCGGGGAAGGTTTTGGATGCTTGTCCTGTATTGCTGGACATTTCTTCAGACCGCAGATACTGCACTGAGCTGGGTGGAGAGCTCAGACCATGCTCGGTGGGTCTGGTGGTGTGGTCCCCCTCTGGGAAGAGTAAGGCCCCCCTCTGTACTAGCCCATCCAGTAGGACCTCCGTTCCCCTGTCGACAAACCGTCTTGTAATTTCCCATTATCTGCAATACTCGGGCTAAACTGTGCAGGGCAGCTCCAAACTGAGAAAACTCAACCGTGTGCCGATTGGCCTTTTAAAGATGGCACCAGTGCCAGGGATCACGGAATATCCAGGGGTATCTGGGCGATGGTGAATACCTCCAGACATGATGTGTGGGAGAATAGGGCTGGCATTGAATGAGAAGGACACCATGGGGTGGGGGTTAATGAGAAAAGTTTTATAAGATAGCACCAGGAAACTAGCTCGGCTTTGTGCAGTCGATCCCTCTGTCACACTCAGTGAAAATGGCTCGGAGACGAATTATTGTTAGATTCAATCCAATGAGTCGAATACACTGCTGACCCCACTAACAGTAACAAAGCTGCATTTGCTTATCCAATACTCTCCAACACAGAGAACGAGCTAAACATGAACTACGCTTGGGAAATAAGGCAGGTCAGGTGACTGAGATATCAGTTAGGACGCACCTTTGGACAAATAATCATAATTCCGTTAGTTTTAAAATAGGGATGGAAAAGAATGAACTGGGTCTGAAAGATAATGTCCAAAATTGGAGTAAGGCCAATTTTGATGATATTAGCAAGAACTTCCAAACTAGATTTGGATAGATATTCGCAAATAACGGGCCAACTGTGAAGATTGAAGTCTTCAAAAATGAGATGTCAAGAGCCCAGACACAGTGTGTCCCTGTTAGAGTGAAGGGTAAGGCTGGTAAGTGTAACGAATGCTGGAGGACTGGAGAAATTGAGGGTCTGGTCATGGATAAAAGGGAAACATATGTCAGGTAGAGAGAGGAGGAATCGAGGGTTTTCAGTATTCATTCACGGGATGAGAGTATCGCTGGTTGGGCCTGCATTTATTGCCGAATACTAATTGCCTAGAGGGCAGTTTAGAGTCATACACATTATTGTCGATCTGAAGTTACATGTAACCAATGACAGGTGAGGGTGGCAGGTTACTTACTTCAAGAACATCAGCGAACCAGTTGGGTTTTTTCCAAAAATCGAAAATGTCTTTGTTATCATCATTAGCCTCTTAATTCGAGATTTAAAGTCAATGTCCAGTGATTCTAAAGCCAATAGGAGTATACGTAAGCGGGAAATAAGGAGGCCATGATGGGGACATGGATAGTTTTGGCAAATAGTGTTAAGGAGAATCCAAATGTACTCTACCCATACATTTAGTAGAAAAGAGTAACTCCGGAGAGTTTTAGCAAAAGATTAGCAAAGCTGCCGATGTGCGAAACCACAGGAGATGGAGGCGACACTGAACAAGCATTTTGACTGTGCAGAAGGATGTGGAAGCCAGAGAACTTAACAGTGGTATCGTGAAAAGTGTCTGCATTACAGAGGAGGAGATGCTGGACTTCGTAAAGCCTGTAAAGGTGGGAAAATCCCCAGGACCTGATCAGGTGTACCCGGGAACTCTGTGGGAGCGAGGGAAGTGATTGTTGGGCACCTTGCTGCGATATTTGTATTGTCAATTGCCACAGGTGAGGTATCGGGAGATAGGAGATTTGCTAACTTGGTGCAATTACTAAAAACATTTAAGAAGGATGGTAAGGAAAAGCCGGTGAGGCTGAGGTCAGTGGAGGGCAAATTGTTGGTGAGGGTTATGTGGCACAAGGTTTGCATGTATTTTGAATGGCAAGGACTGATAAGGGATAAAAAACATGGCTTGAAGCTTGGGGAATCGTGTCTCACTAAATTGACGGAGATTTATTTTGAAGAAGTGACTGAGAGGATTCATTGAGGCCGAGACGTGCACCTTGTCGCCATGGACTTCAGTCAAACATTTGACCCTTTCCACATGGCAGACTGGTTAACAAGTTTAGTTCACATGGAATACATGGAGAACTAGCCACGTGGATATAAAATTGGCTCGAAGGTAAGAGACAGAGGGTGGTGGTGAAGGGTCGCTTTTCCAACAGGAGGTCTGTGACCAGTGGTGTTCTACAAATATCCGTGCTGGGTCCACTATTTTCACGATTTATGTAAATCATTTGGATGCGAACATAGCAGCGTTAATTGGTAAGTTTGCAGATGACACCAAACTTGATGGTTGAGTGGGCAGCAAGAAGGTTTACCTCAGACTAAAATAGGATCCTGATCAGATGGGCGGATGGGCTGAGGCGTGGCAAATGGTATTTAATTTAGATAAATGTGAGGTGCTGCATTTTGGAAATGCAAATCAGGGAAGGACGTATACACTTAATGGTAAGGTTCTGCGGGGTGTCCCTGATCCAAGAGACCTTGCAATCCAGGTTCATAGTTCATTGAAAGTAGAATCGCAGGTAGGTAGGATAGTGAATAAGGCATTTGGTATGCTTGCCTTTACTGGCTAGTGCTTTGAATTGGGAAGTCACGTTGCTGCTGTACAGCACCTAGTTTGGCCACTTTTGCAGTATTGCATTCAATTCGTGTTTCCCTCCTATCAGAAAGATATTATGAATCTTGAAGGGAGTCAGAAAATATTTACAAGGTAGTTGCCAGGATTTGAGCTATAGGGAGAGGGTGAGTACGTTGGGGTGATTTTTCCAGGAGCGTGAGGGGCATGTATAGGGTGAATCGCAAAGATCTTTTCCCAAAACCTAGAGGACATGAATTTCCGGTGAGAGAGGTAAGATTTAAAACTGACCGAAGGAGCAACTTTTTCCAACAGAGGTTGGTGCATGTTTCGAATGAGCTGCCAGTGGAGATGGAGGAGGCTGTTACACTTACAACATTTAAAAGACAATTTAATGGGTACATGAAGAGTAAGGGTTTACAATGATATGGACCAAATGTTGGCAAATGGGACTCGTTTAACTTGGGATATCTGATCGACATGGACGAGTTAGACTGAAGGGTCTGTTTCCGTGCTGCATATCTCCAAGACTCCATGTCCCTGTCTGACCTCACTCCAATTTCCCATTAATTATTCATTCCCGGAAATACCAGTTTATGTTGTGAGATGCCATCCAAATGCCTTCACTTCAGCATTCTGAAACATGTGAACACATCCTCCCATAGCACTGTATCTAAGTCTCTCTCTCTGTCTATTTCCCAAATCCCTCCCATTTGTTGCTATTTAAAACTGTTGGTATTTAAACCCTGACATCCAATGTTAATTGTCCAATTTTAATGTGAATAACTGTCCCATATCTTCCTCTTACCTAGAATGTTGCTCACCCGGGAGCATCAGTTTCCAACATTAAGATGCTTAAAAACAATGTTCAAAATTCATAGCTTGCATTTTCTTTGACTTCCAAGTATCCTGTCGTGTGCTCCATTTTGAATAGTGGGGTTCGAGCAGTTTCCAGGCACATCTTTGTAACTTGGTCTGTGCCTATCCATTGAATGCCTGTGTTAATCATTCGCTGCTGATCGTGTGCTCAGTAACATGAGGAATCCCCTCAACTGTTACTGATTCAGACCAGGTTCCGACTTGCAGTTGAGTGTCATTTGACTTAATTCTAGTTTCGGTACATTCGTGGAAATGTTGAGCACCGTTTCCTGGAGACTGTGCTTTAAACTGCTGTGGGACATTCAGGAAGACCAGAGGCTTTGGTGACCTACTCTGGATGGGTCATGGGGGCTGCAGTTAGGTCATCTGAGTCTGAAACATGAACAACGAATGGAGCAGAGGCTGCAGAGAGCGGAATGAGGAAATCACAATCAGATCAGCCGTGGTCTTAGAGAATGTTGGAGCAGGATTGAATGGCTCGCTCATGCAAACTTTTCAGATATTTCTGTCTGTAAGAAGACAATTGCCCTTCTCTCCCAGTGACCCATACTGATGGGGAGTGAGTCACCTCCTTGTGTTCCCGCGTAACAGGATCCTGGGGCCTCACTCGCCCCCTGATTTCTCCCGTTCCAGTCCTGAGCAGGTGAGTGACTGCCTCTTGTTCCTGTGTCCCAGTATTGAGCAGTTGAGTGACTGCTTCCTGTTCCTTTGTCCCAGCATCGAGCAGTTGAGTGACTGCCTCCTGTTTTTCCCTGTTTCTGAGCAGCAGATTCAAAGCTTTGATATTTCTCTCTGAAAGAAGACAATTTCCCTTCTCTCCCAGTGACCCATACTGATGGGGAGTGAGTCACCTCCTTGTGTTCCTGCGTAACAGGATCATGGGGCCTCACTCGCCCCCAGATTTCTCCCGTTCCAGTCCCGAGCAGGTGAGTGACTGCCTCTTGTTCCTGTGTCCCAGTATTGAGCAGTTGAGTGACTGCTTCCTGTTCCTTTGTCCCAGCATCGAGCAGTTGAGTGACTGCCTCCTGTTTTTCCCTGTTTCTGAGCAGCAGATTCAAAGCTTTGATATTTCTCTCTGAAAGAAGACAATTTCTTGTCTTGTTAAGTGACTGCCTCCTGTTCCTGTGTCCCAGTCGAGAGCAGTCGAGAGCAGTTGAATGACTGCCTCCTGTTCCTGTGTCCCAGTATTGAGTAATTGAATGACTCATTCCGGTTCCTGTGTCCCAGTATCGAGCAGTTGAGTGATTGCCTCCTATTCCTGTGTCCCAGTTTCGAGCAGTTGAATGACTGTCTCCTGTTCCTGTGTCCCAGTATTGAGTAATTGAATGACTCCTTCCGGTTCCTGTGTCCCAATCTCAAGCAATTGAATGACTGCCTCCTGTTCCTGTGTCCCAATCTCGAGCAGTTGAGTGACTCTCGCCTGTTCCTGTGTCCCAATATCGAGCAGTTAAGTGACTGCCTCTTTTTCCTGTGTCCCAGTCTCGAGCAGTTGAGTGACTCCCTCCTGTTCCTGTGTCCCAATCTCGAGCAGTTGAGTGACTCTCGCCTGTTCCTGTGTCCCAATATCGAGCAGTTAAGTGACTGCCTCTTTTTCCTGTGTCCCAGTCTCGAGCAGTTGAGTGACTCCCTCCTGTTCCTGTGTCCCAATCTCGAGCAGTTGAGTGACTCTCTCCTGTTCCTGTGTCCCAATATCGAGCAGTTAAGTGACTGCCTCTTGTTCCTGTGTCCCAGTCTCGAGCAGTTGAGTGACTGCCTCCTGTTCCTGTGTCCCAGTCCCGAGCAGTTGAGTGACTGCCTCCTGTTCCTGTGTCCCAGTCTCGAGAAGTTGAGTGACTGCCTCCTGTTTTTCCCTGTTTCTGAGCAGCAGTTTTAAAGCTCTGAATGATGTCTCAAGGTTATGCAAGGACTTGATAACAGGGCATTTCAAACAAGGAGCAGCATTACAGAAAGGGATCTAGAATCTTCCCCACCAGACATCTTTTGCAGCCGGTATGTTATTGTATCCCAGTCCCATAAAGAAACAGGGCAAAACATATACAATCCAGCTGTGTTCCGGCAATACTCCCACATTCAGGGAAGAAAGATTAAAAAGGTTGAAAGATTTATAATCGATCGCTCAGCAAACTTTATCCATTCCATTCAAACTGAGTAGATTTTGCCTTTCATTGTGATATGTAACATGATGTATGGAATTGGTTAACTGAATGTGATTGTTTGGTGATTGTGATTAATGTCAGTCTCCGTTGATTAAAGTAATCCCAGTGAGGGTTTCTATCTTTGAATGATAAATGGGCTCTGTTCAATATGTTATCCCATGGTATGAGTGGGAGCAACATTTACAGCACTAACAGGGATCAGCAGCTCCAAAGAGAAAGGGAGGAGAGATCAGAATCTGAGAACATTAAACTGGAATGTTCCAACAACGAACGGGAGTTTATCCAGTTATGTTTAAATTCTTTCTACATATTATTGGTAGCCATTATCACCGCGGATCAAATATGCACTTTACATTATTCAATATTTTTATTATCCTATCCTGGCTATTGTTGGAGTGCCCGGTAAGTTTCGCTGTCAATTTATTTTTGCATTAACCATGTGCGACTGTATTACTCTTGTTTTCAATTACTCTACTCTGTAAACATTCACTCTCCAAACCACCAGGAACAACAACAGTGAACTTGTTTCATTCTTTCTCTCTGTCTTTAGTTCTGACACTGCGCCTTGTGGGGTGACCTACTCAGTTTCAGCTATGAAGCAGGATTCATTGCATCACTGCCCTTGCTATTTAAATATTGAAAGCTTGGAGGTCACTATCTTCTGTTCTGGATACAAATTCCATTTCTTCCTCTGACTCCATCTTAGCCCTGGTCAATAACTGAGGCTGAAACAGATGAGTCACATCTATGGTGATGCTTTTAGCCACGAGCTGATTACAGGCACCATATCCTGACCATTTCTAATTTTAACTATCAACACCTGCAGAATATACTTCACTGGTTCATCCCATTTGCTATTTTAACTTTGAGCTATGAAATACAGTCTTAATGAAGCCAATAATCTACTGCTGACTCTCCAAGCTTTAAACTTGTCAAAGCAAATTTGAGTCTGATACTCCATGGCTTGCATTTAAACGCAGACCAAAATCCCATCATTCCTGCACGGATTGATTTATATTGTTTTTGGTTCTGGCAATGCCTTTCCTTTAATATTCACAAGCACGACGTCACCTCTGTCTATGACACTGTTCTCAGTCTCCCTCTGTTAATTACACAAACTCCAGGCAGTTGTTCACATTTAATCTGATTTCCTCCATGTCTGTTCTCTCTCAAACAACAAATGTCATATCTACTGTCGCCAATACACACACACACATATACACACGCGCGCACGCACACACACACACATACACACGCACACACGAACACACACACAAAATCTCTCGCCTTATACTGGTGTAATGGAGATACAGAACCATACATTTGTCATTCACTGCATGGGTTGCAAATCTTCCTGTGCAAGTCTTATATGCAGTGCACGTATAGTAGCAATATACTGGCAAAGATTTGCAAGGCTTCCCATGCCGGGCATGGATTCGAGTTTATAGAGTAGTCCACTTGCATGGTCGGCACAGCTCTCCATTCTCACTGGTACCTTGTTCCAGTTTATGGTGTCTGGGATAGTTCTGTGAGGCAGATTCAGAATTTGACGTAACTAACCATTTCAACTAATCTGGCAATAATTCTGCAATCATCTGGCTATAATGAATGTTTCCATTCTTGTAATTGGACCCACCATTGTCTCACTTCCCTGTGTCCTTATCCATATTTTCACAACATGTTACCAGTTAATTCATTGTTTTTCTGTGCCTTTCCCTGGTGTTGTTTTGTGGCTCCCGAATGCATTGAGTGTTGGTATTGTGAAGCTCAGAAACAATGAAATAGTATGTGGGGGGCTGTTGTTCCATGTTGTGTAGTGGGATCCAGCAGCTTTGAGACATGCCTTTGAAAGTTGGTCTGTGCCTGTCCACTGAAAGCCTGTTGGTCCCTCTCAGATGATCGTGTGGTCAGTAACATGAGGAAGCCCCTCGGGTATTATTGTAAAGGACCAGGCGTCTAACTTGTACCTGTGGGGCTTCTGACTGACTCCTGTTACTGAAAGGTTAGTGGAGGTGCTGCGGATGGTTCGCTGGAGGTTGTGCTGTGAACTGCCTCATATATTCAGGGAGACCTGAGGATTTGGTGACCCAACTCTGGGCGAAGGAACGGGAATGTAGTGACAGCATCTGGGTCTGTAACATGAACAACAAATGGAGCAGAGTCTGCAGAGAGGGGAAGCTCTGAAACCATGGTGCGAGTGTGTGTGGGGAAGTGGATCTATCAAATCTGTCTGTGTGTTAACAAGGACACATGCATCTTCTCGCTCTACCCCTTATATACATCCATGCACTCTCTGCCTCTCCTCCCCGCACACAAACACACTCCCCCTCTCTCACACGCAAACACACCCTGTCTCTCACCCCCTCACGTAGACACTCCACCTCGCTCTTAAACACACACATCCGCTTGAACACACACACACGCACACACACACACATATCTGAGCTGAATTTGCATTTGCCGATTTGTATTTGCAGATACATTAAATTTTATCAAAAAATATACAATTCATATACAGTCAGTCAATGCGGTATTTTATAAACTCCTACTTTGGACATAAACCCAGACTGACTCCACGTGAAGTCACAGACAGACTCCAAACAAGACCTCACCGTAAAATACATTGCCTGACTGGAGGGGTCACCTCCTTTACATCGATAATACCCGAAGGTGTCTCCAGGCAGTGACTTGAAATAAATTCTCGGCTTTGCATATTAAACAATCAAAACCTTAATCTCGATTCTAGCCGATTAAAGATTTAGGAACCATCTTCGGTGTATTCAATTCATGCACATGAGTTGTACAACCTTTTGATCTTTCCTCATAAATTCTGTTTCTAAGGTCTTCTCTCTCGAACACCTGATGAATGAGCAGCGCTATGGAGGCTTGCGTTTTTAACTAAACCCGTTGGACGATAAACTGGTGCCGTGTGATGTTTGACCTTGTCCAACCCAGTCCAAAGCCAGCACTTCCATGTCATGGTTTGTTATTGGTTAGCCAATATTTTCTCCAAGCAAATAAATTTTCCTAACCCCATGTGCCCTTGTATTTGATATTAATCTTTTGTCAGGCACTTTATGCATTGCCTCCTGAAAGTCCAGATATAATACATCATTCGGATCCCATTTGTTCACCTTGTTTGTCGCATTTTTTAAAAAAAAGTTAGACAAATCATTCAAACATGATTTACCCGTAATAGAACCATGTCGACTGTGATGGATTGTGCTTTGACTTTGAAAGTCTCTTGTTAATTTCTTAATAACTGAAATAAACAACTTGCCTTCAGTCCAAATCGCTTACTCATACCTTTCCATTCCCGAGTGAAGTTGGTTATTTGAAGTTGTTCCATTTCCATAACCTCGACAGTCGCTTTCACAATTCGTGTGTGACAGGCACGAGGCTGTAAAAGTTCCGCTCCAATTGTTGTTTAAGAGGCATGAGTGGCTGATTGGACTCATTCTGTTCCTGCTTTACTCACTCGATGGGGTGAATGTCTTCCTGGTGTTCCTACATTATAAACTCGATGGCTTGCATGCCCTGCGCCTATTCTGACCAAACGGCTCAAGATCTCAATGTCCTCCTCCTGTTGCTCAATGACAGGTTTGGAGATATATGGAAGCTCCCTTCTGTTATGCCACGTTTCGAGGGTTGAATTGCGCAGGCAAGCTGTATTGCCCACAGAGGTAGCTAAGTGGTTAGCACTGCTGCCTCCCAGCACTAGATATATGGGTTCAACTTCAGTCTCGGTCACCATCTGTGTGGAGTTTTCACATTCTCCCTGTCCCTGCAAGTGTTCCCATCGGGTACTCCAGTTTGCTCCCGCAGTCCCAAGTTGTGCAAGTTAACTGGTTTAGTCATGGAAAATGTCAGGTGTGCAGAGATTGTGCTGGAGGGATTTGGGTTTGTATGGGATGGTTTTCAGCATATCAGTGTGGAGTCGATGGGTTCAGTGACCTGTTTCTACACTATAGGGATTCTATGAATAACACCTTTGTTGCAGAAACCATTTGAGGTAATAATCTCTGAGTTAATTCCAATATCATTTCCTCAATGCGGAGATTAAATGTAAGCACATTACTCCAGATGCGATCTCACTAACTTCCTGTACAGCAGCAGCAACACATTACCAGCCTGCTGTAATGTTCCCACTAAGGTTAGAGCAGGCTCAACTGTCTGGGGGAATACACAGCATTGTTGAAAATATATGTTGTGTGGACCTTCATTTCAAAGGGGTTTGAGTCCAGGAGTAAGTGTGTCTTACTACAGCCTACATGGCCTTGGTGAGACCCAATCTCGAACATCATGCAATATTGTGTGCAGGTTTGGTCTCCTTACCTCATAAAGGGCAAACCTAACATTGAGGAAATGCAGCGAAGAGTGACCAGACTGATCTCTGGGATGACAGGCTTGTTGTGGGAGCAGAGTTGAGTTGGCTGGACCTGTATTCCATTAGGTTTAGGAAAATGGGTGAACTATGTACACCTCCGACAGGACGAGACAGTATGAAAGCAAGGATGATAATTCCCCTGGCTGGGATGGCTTAAACAAGGGCCGACATCATTAGGTACAGACAGGCCAAAGTGCATTGAGATGAGAATAAATGTCTGAACTCAGAAACCAGTGAACCTGGGGAATCCTCGACCACATTAGACTGTGGAAGCCGAGGCGCTGAATATAAATAAGAATTTCTAGACACTAAAGGAATAGGAAGAGAGCAGGTGTATGGTGTGAAGATAGAGGATCAGCGATCATTACAGGTAGTTCTCCGATTATGCGGCAGCTGCATTCCTGTGGAACACTGTATTATAGAAAACGGTGCAATATAAATAAGCAGACCAATTGGAAATAGAGGGTAAGCGGCGAACTTCCAATAATATCAGTAAAAAATCGAAACAAAAATAATAGTCAGTCTAACACAAACGATAGCTCAGTCTACACAAATCTTTAAAACATATGTTGTAATGAATTAGTACAGTAAATGTAAGAAAATAACACTACAGTCACTGACTATAGCAGTGTACCTTTCACCAAGCTTTTCACCAGAAAGCACGCGATCTGACTGACCACGTGATGCCGACGCAGAATTCCAGTTCTCTCCAAGATTCTCCCCCAGTTTGAAATAATGTTCCTTCTAAATGCAGACTACAAATCCCACTTTCAGGCTCAAGTTCAAGGCTTGCAGACTAGATTACATACCTGTTTTAGCTGAACTCACTGAGGGTACATTTTGCAGACAGAGGATCCTGAAACTGGGTTTTGATGTTCAACGGGTGCTTGAAATGGAATCACGTCACAGTGAGCGGGAGCTCACTTGATGAAGAAAGGTGGGCAATGAAGGATGCTCAGTGTGTTGAATGACTTGCTCCTTTCCCGATGTTTCTGTGCAGTCTGTGGGAAAGCTGTGTAAATGTTGGCACCAGCTCTCAGATGTAAGGAAGGAGGCCTCAGTAGGATTAACCGGACTGTCAATCCCGTTCTGATACTGAGGCTGGGGCCGGGGGTTCTGTCCGGTTTTACCATTTAAGACCTTGGAGCAGTTTGATATAATTGAGTGCCTTGCTTGACAGCAGAACTAACATCTGATACAGAGGGCGAAATGATCCCGAGACTTGCAGGAATGGTGTCAGGTCCCATTGCCTTTATCGTATCAACTTTGTTCAGCTGTTTCTTCATGTCACGTGCAGCGAATCAGATTGAGTAAAGACTGGCATCTGTGATTCTGTGGGCATCATGGCGAGGGTGAGGTGGATCATCAACTGAACGCTTCTGGCTGAGGACGGTGAAGATACGACATTCTTGTCTTTTACACTGATGTAAGGGCTATTCTGTTAAGAAGGATGGGGATATTTGTGGAGTTCTCTCCTCCAGTGAGTTGTTTAATAGTTCATCGACATTTATGCCTGGATGTGGCGGGACTGATGAGCTTCGATATGATAGGCTAGTCTCGGGATCATTTCGCCCTCTGTATCAGATGTTAGTTCTGCTGTTTGGAATGTAGCTAGACAAGTGTGGTATCTTTAATGGGTTGTAATCAGGATTCAGATCAAATGATTCTGGCCCTGTCATGTTCACCTACACTCGTCACTGAACCATAGATTGGCTTGATGGTAATGGTAGACTGAGGGTTGCCCTGGGGAAAAAATACAGACTGTGATTGAATACGGTTCTGCTGCTGCTGTGATTCTGTAGCACAAAGAAGGTTGCTGGATCATTTAAATTCTCCTAATGGGAGTAACTACCTCAAACTAGAGAGACATTGTGATCAGAGACTTCAGACCAGTGGTGTGCTCCTCTTGCTCAATGTGGGAAATACGGGACACTTCCAGTGACGGCTATGTGTGCAGGAAAACTGCCCATCTGCTTTTCAGACCTGGAGCTGAGAGTGATCTCACTGTGGAGCAATACTGAGAATGTTATGGACAGCACGTTTAGTGAGTTAGTCACACTGCAGGTGAGGGTCACACAGGCAGAAAGGGAATGGGTGACCTTCAGATCAAGTAAAAGGCTCAGGAAGGAAGTGCAGGACTCTCCACTGATCGTTACACTTCTCAAACAGATATTGTGCACCCCTTGGGATTCTATAAGGGAGGGACATGTGGGGTAGACTCTCGGGAAAACAGCAACAGCCAGGTTCATGACACCACAGATAGCTCCGCTTCACAGAACTGGAGGAAGGAGAACGACAGAGCTGTAGTGACAGGTGATCCAGTAGTCAGGGTCGGAGACAGGTGTGTCTGTGGCCACATACATGAATCCAGGACAATGGAATTGAACCCAGGTCCATTTATTGATAAGTGCACAGACCAATAAAGGTCAGCGTCCCAAATGCAACCTTCAGCACTTGACCACCCTGAAGCTCTACTTTCCAGGGACTGTACACTTGTTCTGAGCCCTTCAGAGGGATTGAAGGGGATAGGGAGAAAACAGGAACAGGATTGTGTTATAATCTACAAAATAACGGTCACCCTCCCCCCTCGGTCTCCCCCCTCTGTCTCCCATCCCCCATCGTGCCTCCTCCCCACCACAGGGAAAAGACCTTGTGTATTTCCCCTATCCATGCCCCTCCTGATTTTATAAACCTCGATAAGGTCACCCAACAGCATCTGACACTCCAGGGAAAACGTTGTATTTATCCTCTCCCTGTAGCTCAAATCCTCCAACCCTGGCGACATACTTCTAATGCTTTGCTGACCCCTTTCAAGTTTCACAATATTGTTTTGATAGGAAGGAAACCAGAATTGCACGCAATATTCCGAACATGACCTAACCAATGTCCTGTACAGCCGCAATATGACTTCACAACTCCTATACTCAGTGCTCTGACCAATAATTGAAAGCATACTAAACACCTTCTTCACTATCCTATCTAACTGCGATTCTGCTTTCGAGGAGCTATGAACCTGCACTCCAAGGTCTCTTTGTTCAGCAGCACTCCCGAGGACCTTACAATTAAGTGTATACACCCTGCTAATATTTGCTTTTCCAAAATGCAGCACCTCACATTTATCTAAATTAAACTCCATCTGCCAGTCCTCAGCACATTCAACCATCTGATCAAGATCCCGTTATACTCTGAGGTAATCCTTTTCACAGTCCACTACACCTCCAATTTTGGTGTCATCTTACTAACATTACTTCCTGTATTCACATCGAAATCATTTATATAAATTATGAAAATTAGTGGATCCAGCACCGATCCTTTGTGACACCCCACTGGTCACAGGTCTCCAATCTGAAAAGCAACCTTCCACCACCACCCTCTGTCTTCTACCTTTGAACAAGTTTTGTATCCAAATGGCCAATTCTCTCTGTATTCCATGAGATCTAACCTTGCTAACCAGTCTCCCATGGGGAACCTTGTTGAATGTCTTACTGAAGTCCATGTAGATCATTTCCACCGCTTTGCCCTCATCAATTCTCTTTGTTGTTACTTCAAAAAAATTGACTCAAGTTCATGAGACGTGATTTCTCACACACAAAGCCGTTATTAATATCCAGGTCTTAACTCTGTACATTGGGGTCTGTGTCACCCAGTTATGGGTGTTAATATTCTGGATAAAGTTCACGTACACCAGCTTTGTGTTAATGACTGTGTATTGAGTCTTGTTGATATCACCAACACAGGTGAGTTCCTTTTGAAACGCAGTCCCTATATTCCTAATCCCCCTTCCATCTGCTCTGTCTCCTCCTTCGCCACCGTAGACATTAAGTGGGTGGAGCTCATGGAGTTTCCATGTGAGTGAGATTGAGAAATTCTTCCCTTCTTTCAACTAGCCCACCAAGAAATGGTGGTAATGTCCTTACCTATGGACCAGGAGGATCGGGTTTAGAGTTGAGTAACAGCATCTTTAAAGAGGCTGATTGGAAAAGGTGCCCAAGCCACCAGGCCGTACTGTCTCCCAGCTGTCCCTGCCTGAGCCTTTAAACAGAACCATCCTGTAGTTTCTCTCCTGTCAGACTCTCCCATTGGTCAGTTTGTCCAGGATCCCGTCCTGCTGCTGCACTGCTCCTGTCCCTCACTGACCTATCCATCCCCCAGTATCCTCCACATTCATTCATTGTTTACAATCCCATTACCCCAGTCCTCCTGCCCCGCCCCCTCCACTCTATTGGGCAGCAGTTGCTGTCAATCACCCAGGATCCTGTGTGATCTGGAGCATGTGATGTAGGAGGGGAGACCAGTGCATGGGCACAGTGCTGGCTAATTGTTGGCGTATGTGCAGCATGGGTCAGTTCCAGGGAGGCTGTAGGTGTGTGGGATTAATCTGTCGTTGGCAGCTTCCCCCCTCTGAAAGCAGGACCCAGGGGAAATGGCCCCTCCCCTGGTATCCTGACAAGTGCTCAAAATATCAGTGGGGAAGCATTTTGCAGAAAGCTATCAGAACTCTTGTGAAGATTCAGGAATGTTATGGAGAGGCACAGGGGTCTGCCTGTAATTAGAGTTCTAATTTGGTTCATCTTAGTTCAACCAGATATGATTTGGCCAGTGTGTACAGGATGGTTCTCATCAGAGGTCTGTGGGGTAAATAAATAAGAGGTTCCAGATTGGGAAGAACAATAATGTGGGTCTGACGTGGAAGGAAACCTAGGACGTGGGAGGAGGATTCATCAACACCCAGGAGGATCTTAGTCAGACTCATTGATTTGATTAGATTAGATTTCCTACAGTATGGAAACAGGCCCTTCGGCCCAACCAGTATACATGACCCTCCGAAGAGCAACCTACCCAGACACATTTCCCTCTGACTAAAGCACCTAATACTATGGGTAATTTAGCATGGTCAATTCACGAGATCTGCACTGTCAGTCTTTGGATTGTGGGAGGAAACCGGACCACCCAGAGGAAACTCACGCAGGCAATGAACGAATGTGCAAAGGTGTGTATTTTGTTCATGGGCGAATATTTCAAATCTCAGTGTGACTGGCAAAAGTACTGAGACAAAGCCAAGTCCATGTTAGAGTGGTGAATTTGGAGAGAGATCTCCTTTGTTTTTAATAATTTGAAAGTACATGGCTCATTTCCCAGGAAGAATTAAGCTACAGATTTGTTTTGTATGAGGACAAGTTTTAATTAACCATGCAACCTGAAAGAGACAAGGATACCTGCACCATGGGAAACACTGTGAAAACGGGATTGTTGTAAACGAGTTAATTATCGATCATGGTTTGTAATCCATTGGCATTGTCATGTCGGTTCCAGCGCCAAGGGGAAATACTGGAAATGTGATGAATGTAATGTAGGTTTCAGTTATTAACCTGGAAAACGTGTAGAAGAAATTTACAAGAATTATTGCCAGGGTTCAGGGGTCTGAGTTATAGGGAGAGGGTGGACAAGCGAGGATGTTTTTTGTTTAGAGCAAAGGAAACAGAGGGGGGATCTTATCTAGAAGTGTATAAGACCATGAGTGGCTTGGGTAAGGTGAATGCACTCAGTCTTTTGCCCAGGGAATCAAGGAGTGGAGGGCATCAGTTTAAGGTTAGAGGAGAAAGAGTGAAAGGGAACCTGAGGGGCACCCGTTTTACACAGAGGGTGGTATGTATATGGATTGAGCTGCCAGTGGAAGTGGTTGAGGCGGGTACATTAACAACATGTAAAAGACATTTGGACAAATACATGGATAGCAAAGGATCAGAAGCAGATGGGCCAAGTGCAGGGAAATGGGGTTCGTGTGGATGGACATTTTGGCCGACATGGGCCAGTTTGGGCCAAAGGGCCTGTCTCTGCTGAAGGATTCTGACTCCAAATATATTTACTATTTCTCCCGCTATCTCTGGTCGTACCCTGGGATGTATTCCATCAGGGCAAAGAGACTTGTCCACCTTTAGCTCCATTAGCTTGCCCAGCTCTAACGCTTTCGTGATAATGGTTATTTCGAGGTCCTCACCTTCCTTAGTCTCCTTATCAATTACTGGCATGTTCTTCGTATCCTCCACTGTGAAGACTGACTGCTGTGTGCTCATATTCCTGAACACTGTTGGATAGGAATAACGAGGCACAGAACTCTGAGAGGTCTTCTTTGAGGCTTTATTGATAAGACATGGCAGTTACCTGGATAGTGTACATGCAAAACACCTCCAGGCAGCATCAGGTAACTCCCCACCTGTCCGATGTGCCGCTCCCATTCTTATACCTTTGTGATTTGTGGTTTTGAATGGATGCTGTCTCTCAATATTATCTCCATGGCAATGGCAGTTAAAAAGTAGAGTTCAGCTCAGCACTTTGTGGTTAAACCACATAGCCCTTCCCCACGGCCCTGTGGCTCAGTCAGGTATCTGACAGGCACTTCAGTTTCAGTGGGGCTGTCTGTCAGGATTCTGATGTGGAAGAACTGGTGTTGGAGCAGGGTGTCCAAAGTTAAAAACCACATATCAGTTGTCGTGCAACAGGTTTATTGGGAAGTACAAGTTTTTAGAGTGTGCTGTGATTTTTAACTTGATCAAGATTATCTCTATGGTAACAGTTAATGCTTCAACAATTACAGAAGCCATATGTTCCCCACACAATAGGTTCCCCTCTAGCAGTGTAAACTGCTATTCCGGCCATGGGGATAGCTACTCATCACTTTTCTCCCCCAGTCCCATCTAGCTTTCTGTTGATCTTTACAGATTTCTAATCTCCTAGTTTCTCCTTGGTCTTTCTCCTTGTATGCTTTCTATTTCAGTTTGATAGACTCCCTTATTTCCTTCGGCACCCATGGCAGATTATTCCATTTCCTACAGTCCTTCCTTTTCACTGACATATACTTTAGCTGAACACTTTGAAAAATTCTTTGATATTTCTCCACTGTCTGTCAACTGTCCCACCCTAAAGTCTTTGCTTCCAGTTTACATTAACTAACTCCTGCCTCATCCTATTGTAGTCTCCTTTGTTTCAGCACAGGATCTTGGGATTGACTTTAATCTTCCCGCTTTCCAGCTGCATTCTAAATTCAACCATACCTATCACAAGTCTTTTATCAGATTACGAGGTGAAACGATGTTACCTGGGTGTTTTGGTTTTCATTGTCAGAGACCTTGGCTTTGTAATAAAGTACAGGGTAGATATTCACAACAGAGTATTCTGGACGCTGCGAATATACTACACAGTCTAAAACCATAAATCACTGTCTCCCCTCAATTTACATGATTTGGAGATGCCGGTGTTGGACTGGGGTGTACAAAGTTAAAAATTTCACAACACCAGGTTATAGTCCAACAGGTTTAATTGGAAACACACTAGCTTTCGGAGCGTTGCTCCTTCATCATGATCCAATTAAACCTGTTGGACTATAACCTGTTGTTGTGTGATTTTTAGCTCACCTCAGTTTAAAATTGCGAAATCATTATCTCCAACATACTTCCTCACTATCTAAGTTTGGAAAGGTAATCCACCTGAGTATCCTTCATTTTCCAAAATCTTCTTCGTTAAAGATGGTGATTTTTGGATTCAGCTTTCCAGTTATTACCGTAAGAAGATAAGCCCTGGCCACAGGGGAGGCAATGCAGCCCTTCGAACCAGCTCTACCATTTAATACGGCGATGATTGAGCTGACCTCGGTCTCAGCTGGATTTTCCCACCTGCTGTCTCTCACCCTTCATCTCATTGCAAATTCAACATCTGTACCTCTTCATTAAACTTGATCAATATCCTGGCATCCACTGCATTTTGAATAAGCAATTCCACAGATTCACAGCACATCGAGATAGGTACATTCTTCTTCATGAGAATAGAATAGACGGCCGACAGTGCAGAAAAAGGGTAATCGTCCATGGAGTCTACACCAATCCTATAATGAGCATCCCATTCAGATTCACCCATTCCCTGTATTTTCCATGGTTAATGGCTTCACCTGCACAGGCATGGACACTGTGGGAATTTAGCATCGCCAATCGACCTAACCTGCACATCTTTGGACTGTGGGATGAAACTGGAGCACCGAGAGGAAACCCGCACAGACACGGGGAGAACATGTAAACTCCACACAGTCGCCTAAGGCTGGAGTCAAATCCAGGTCCCTGACGCTGTGAGTCAACATTGCTAACAGTTGAGCCACCTCTGTTTAAAATCTCCTCCTCCTATTAACCACCCCACGCCCCAGCTGGCTGAATATATATTCCTTACATCAGCAAATCAGGTTGTGGAAGCAGGTGTCTCAGTAAAACCCAGTGACAGTCCATATGTTCTGTGTCTGAATGGGGATCCTAGATACAACACCTTCCAGCCTACACTTTTCAATCACTTTCGAGAGACAGGGCTACAGTGGTTTCATGGGTGCTACAACTCCCACAATCCCTGAAGCAGGGACCACATGTGTGTGGGGAAACCCGGCACTGTACATGTACAGAATGTGGGCGAGTTTTGGAGCATGTGCTTTGGGTAAGTATGCTTTGCAGAAAGTATTTCACACTGTGGTTGGCTGGAGGAGGAAGACATCTGCTTATAGTATTCATCGGTTGGGGGTCAAAGCGTCACCACATCCAAGTAGGACCACTCTCCATACCCAATTCATTGTAATGCTGGGAATTAACTAATGGGAAACAAAGAAAGATCTGACCCATTCTCCCAGACTGAAGGTTCCTCTTCTGTCCAGGATCTGCCTCCTCCCTTTCTGTTTCCTTTTGTTTCTCTCTGCCGTTACATTATTGATTTGAAGGAACTGAAGGGAAAGGAAGTGAACCCAGAAAGTTGCAGAGTCTAACCAGGGACGTGAAGTGGTGCCATGGATCTGTTTATGAGCAACTCCATGAGAATGTGGGGGGTGCACATTACGGAGTAGCAGAGTCAGAATGGTGGGAGAGAGTAAGTGGGCTGGAGGGTTACAGCTTTGGGGGAAGAAAGGGGAAAAAGATATTCCAGAGAAACTAGAATTGTCTGTTCTGAATTTCTAATCTGTACATATTCCTTTATGCAGGGTGCGAGATGGTGAAGATTTGCAGACTGAAATCTCAAACTCATGTGCAGATTGTGATAAAGTTAACCAGCATTTGAAGAACCAAAGATGGAGAATCACTGGGCCAAAATCCTGCAACACTCTCTCTCCCAGCATTGTCGGTCTATCTGCGCCAAATGGACTGTGAATGGGACAAGACAGCAGCTCACTCCCATCTTCTCAAGGGTAACGAGAGATGGGGAATAAATGCTGGCTGAGCAAGTGATGCCCATATCCTGGAAATGGTTTCTATCTCTAGTTTCTGGAACCCAGTTGGTTACTGCAGGATGATGAGGGATGCTGAGTGCATCCTCCAGGAGGCAGCACCATCACATTACCCCTGCCTACACCCACACAGTAACACAGCAACGCCACTGGAACAAAAGGCAGTGAAGCTAAATGAGGACTTAGATATAGTTCTTCAAGGTAAAGTCATGAAAGGGGATTGGAACACAGCAGGAACAGGAGACTGAGCTGGATGGTCAGCTGTTTCCCATTGAATGGTGGGGCAGGATTGAAAGGCCGAATTGCCTCCTGCTGTTATCTCCCAGGTATGTATATAGCCATGGAGCCCGGGTAGGAAGAAGTGGGCAGGAATTCTCCAGGAGATTGCACTTTCACAACAGTTTTCAGTGAGGGATGGTTTGATGGATTTTATTTAACATTTATCTTTAACACAAGGTTTCTAAATTTTGGCTTTAAAATGTTGCAAAAGCTTTTTGCACAGCAAATAAAATTAAAGAAAATAACGTAAACTGTCTGAATATAACAGTTTTAAAGCTTTCAACCTCCTGTGAAACAAAATTCTGTCTATTCCCAGACACCATCACTTTCCAGTTACTCAAACTCCAGGGAAATATTCCCTCCCTGTCTGAACCTTTGGCTTGATTTAACTGCTTTTCAGTTGTCATTCTGTGAGGTGTGAAGCGTTCTTTTTCCCTATTTCTCTGACCCAGAAATGTGAGCACAGCAACCTTCCCACCATCAAAATTATCATTATGCCATTTTGCTTTGGTTACCATATAATCACCAGCAGTGCAAAAGTGAGGACTGCCGATGCTGGAAACCAGAGCCTAGATTAGGGTGGTGCTGGAAAAGGCCTTTCGCCAAAACGTTTATTTTCCAGCGCCTCGGGTCCTGCCTGACCTGCTATGCTTTTCCAGCACCACTCTAATCTAGACATATCATCACCAGCAGTAAACCATTTGTGTAACCAATTGAATATTTCCAAACAAAGCCTATTACGGGTCAAGCAAACCATTACAAGTGACAGAGTGAGATTGGACTAAATCAAAGTAGAATTGTGGGGAGGGGGCAGCGGTGGAGATAAAGTACTGTATTCCCTGCGGTGCCCACCTCTATCTAAAGGCATCGAGAGCATTGATCCACGCTACATGCTCCTTCTCCATCTTTATCCTCAATCATAGAATAAAATCCCTACAGTGTGGAAGGAGAGCATTGGCCCAACAAACCCCACCGACCATCTGAAGAACATCACGCCCAGAGCACTGTAACACTGCATTTCCCATGGCTGATCCACCTATTCTGCACAATCCTGGATACTATGGACAATTTTGCACGACTGCTCCACCTAACCTGCACATCTCTGGACTGTGGGAGGAAACCAGAGCACATGGAGGGGACCCACAATATCATGGGGAAAATGTGGGACCTTCACGCAAGGCGTTGGACAAGGCTGGACTCCAACCTTGTACCTGATGCTGTGAAGCAGCCGTGCTACAGTCACAATTTAAATCAAAACAGATGATCCCTGCTCATTGTCACATTGCTGTTTGTGGAGACTTACTGCCCAGAGAGACATCCTGAGGTTCAGAAAGTGGCAATGTAAGTTCAGTCACCTCCAGCCCAGTTAATGTGTTAACAACAACAACATCAATACTCCAACAGTGTCATCATGTACAAGGTCTACTCCTGAATCTGATGGACAGTAACATCAGAATCAGAGTCCTGCAGTCCACATGGATCAGGGGGATGACCACTTCCCTGTGAGCACTCACTGGGCTCTCAATCGTGTTGAAGACGCAGCAAATCCCTTGTCACACAGAGGGGTGAACAGCTCCTACCCAGAGTGAACCCACTGGGGTCTTGGGGGCAGGATGAATCACTGAATCCCTTCTCTCACACTGACCATTTGAATGACCTCTCATTCAATTTCTGATTTCCCAGCATTTGCAGATGTTTAGTTTTCCAATACTCATCTTGTGTGTTTCAGAGGAGTTTATTGATGAGATTAGACGGTTTTGAAAGTTGTACGTTAGCTCACACATCAGCTATGATCATCATGAATGGCAGAGCAGAGTTGAGGGGCTGAATAGCCTCCTCCTGTTCCAATGAAAGTTATCCATCTGCAGCTTGTTGTTACATTTCCCCTCACTGCTCATTTCACCTCCATGTCGAATACACTGTTACTGACTGAACAAACCTCCTGTGTTTGAACTAAACCTGCTCATGTTCAGTGGCTCCCTCTCCTGCCACCCAGGTTTAAGTCTCATCATGGAATGCTGTCTTGTATTACTGCAGGAATGCCCACAAGGACTAATCCTGGATGTTCAAAGTTTGGGAGAAGATTTGTAGCTCGGGTGCTCGTTGTTATCGTTCTGTTCGCCGAGTTGGGAATTTGTCTTGCAAACGTTTCGTCCCCTGTCTAGGTGACATCCTCAGTGCTTGGGAGCCTCCTGTGAAGCGCTTCTGAGCCGTCCTCAAGCATTTATAGTGGCCTATCTCTGCCGCTTCCGGTTGTCAGTTCGAACTGTCCGCTGTCGTGGCCGGTATATTGGGTCCAGGTCGATGTTTTATTGATCGAGTCTGTGGATGAGTGCCATGCCTCTAGGAATTCCCTGGCTGTTCTCTGTTTGGCTTGCCATTTAATAGTAGTGTTGTCCCAGTCGAATTCATGTTGCTTGTCATCTGCGTGTGTGTCTACTAAGGATAGCTGGTCGTGTCGTTTTGTGGCTAGTTGGTGTTCATGGATATGGATCGCTAGCTGTCTTCCTGTTTGTCCGATGTAGTGTTTTGTGCAGTCCTTGCATGGGATTTTGTAAACTACATTGGTTTTGCATGCAAGAACTGCACAAAACACTACATAGGACAAACAGGAAGACAGCTAACGATCTGTATCCATGAACACCAACTAGCCACGAAACGACACGACCAGCTATCCTTAGTAGACACACACACAGATGACAAGCAACATTAATTCGACTGGGACAACATTACCATTATAGGGCAAGCCAAACAGACAACAGCCAGGGAATTCCTGGAGGCATGGCACTCATCCACAGACTCTATCAACAAACACCTCGTCCTGGACCCAATAAACCGGCCACTGCAGCGGACAGCTGGAACTGACAACCTGAAGCGGCAGAGACAGGCCACTATAAATGCCGGAAGAAACAGCACAGAAGCGCTTCACAGGAGGTTCCCAAGCACTGAGGATGTCACCTAGACAGGGGACGAAACGTTTGCTCGACAAATTCCCAGCTCGGCGAACAGAACCACAACAACCAATCCTGGAGTCTGTATCCCCTGGGATCCGCAATCACCGTTTATTGCCTTCTTCCTCTTTCATTCTGGCGATTGAACTCTCGGTTTCAATCCATTCTCCTGTCATGCTCTTCAACATGTCCATGTGGGTGGAAGAGGGGCAGCTGGGATTTAATGAAGGGAAGTGGGGATTAGGCAGAAGCACGAGGAGAGGCGACAGCAAAGACCATTCTCATTGTAACGGCAGAGTTTCTCCATGACCTAGTGAGTGGTGAGGCACCTGAGTTTGTGGGGGAGGCAGATTCAATCAGGGATTTGTTAAGACACTCAGACATTGACCTGTCCATCTGAGTGTTAACTCAGACAGACAGAAAGAAAGATGCACATTAAAATTCACCTTTGATGATCTGGGGCAATGAAACATGCTTCCAATCCAATGATTGCAACCTCAAATCTCTGAAAACACAGACGCAAAACCTTCTACTTGTACCAGGCTGTCTCTGAGCCTCTTCTTTTCTTGAGAAAATCATTTTGAGCTGTTCAGCCTTTTCTGGTGATTATAACCGCTATGTTCCTGTAAGATTTGTGACTGAACCTTTATTTTCCTGTTCCTTGTGAGTGATGAAAGGAGCAGAAACAGTTCCTGACCTGTGAGGGGTTTCAGTTGGAGGATTTATATTTACAAATCCATTCCCACCCTCACATACAGTGTGAAATTGATGTAAAACTGAAGGGAAGGAGTGAGTGAGCACCCACAGAATCATATGTATCTGAGTTGAATGAACCTGGCATGAGGAAAATGGGACAACAATCACAAATAGTTAGAATCACAGAATCCCATAGGTGCAGACAGAGTCTATTCGGCCCATCGAGTCTGCAATGACCTGTTCACCCACCTATCCCCATAACCCCACATTAACCATGGCTTGCCCAACCCACAAAAAATTGCAAACTGCGGCCATGTTAGCATAGCCAATCCAGTAACGTTACACATCTGTGGGAGGGTCACAAATTACATCCAAATGCTCGGAATTGTGGATGAAGGCTCACAAATATTTGACTCTGACACAAGTGCTCTGCTTTTCAAAATAAAATCTGGGGGAAACTGCAACCGGAAAGATTTCTGATTATCTCAGGAGGAAGTGAATTCAAAACTCGCGCCTTTGACCCACGGGGCGCAGTGATAGTTACAGAGGTCTGGGAACCATCAGAAATGTAACAGGTTGTGAGCAAGGTGGGGGTGAGACAAGGACATAAAGACACTCTGTCACACGGGAGAAGGCAGGAGAGATTAAATAGCAGAAATGGTCGTCCCGTAAAGCCATGGGGGATAGAATTAGGGCTGGGAAAGAAACAAGGAAACAAGGTGTGCAGCTGTCAGAGAAATATGTTAAAAACAGATTATAAAAGCATAGAGGGCAGAGTACAGTCTGAAATTGTTGCTCTCAATGGTGAGTACAAAAATCTGTAAAGCCTGGGGAGTTTACAGCCAACACGTACTCAGGATTGGCCAAGTGGCCTTGATCTGTGCTGTAACTTTCTGATATTTTTTTTTCTGACATTTGTAGTTAAAGTCTGATGACGCTAGTAACTTTTCAAATTGGACTTGAGTTTAATATTCTGGAGGAGTGTCAAATAAATCACATTGATCACATTCTGCAGATCTTAGTCCTTTACCCTGCAAGTTCCAGCATTTCAGTTACATACATGTCCTCTGCCGGTGGGACAGGACATACAGGCATGGTGACAATGGTGTTTAAGTCATTGTAAGCTATGATTCTGTGTGTATGATTGTGTCAGCTTGTTGCTTGACTAGTCTGCGTTCCAGCTCACCCAATAAGATGTTAGCAGGGTGAGACACTACAGTTGGAGCTCCTCTGCTCGCCAGTTCCTTTCATTTCTCCTTTGTAAAAATTTCTTTCTCCCTCACTCTCCATTTTGCAGACTCTGACACAAGTGTCTCAACATTGAATCATGACAATTTTTTTTTAAAAAGAACATGTCTCTACAAGAAAACCAATGGAGGAAAATATATTATTCTTGCATCAACTGCATTTGTAAACAAAAACAATCCTGTTCAATAAACACCGTCTCATTTTTTTCCCTTCAATACTATCAAAAGAGCTATTATATTTGATCCCTCAGTTTACCGATCTTAAGAAATATCCAATCATTTTCAGAGCAACATGCTTAAAAAGTATTGAACCAATTTATCTGTTTAGGTTTTAGCATTAGTTATTAAGTCATTACCATTACAATAATTGCATAATAATTGGTCTGGGTAACAAGTATACTGAGGTTCACAATTTAATTTATTGACTGTTTGGAAAATGGTACAGTATATCCTTTTTTCATGATTCTAACAGTAGTTATTAAAGAATTTGCATGACAATAATTATTATATAGTTTAGTTTATCTTTCTAACAACCACAGTGAAGTTTATATTTGAATTTAATCCAATCTTCCCTAGTACCTAAACAGTAATATAAAAATCCATTTTATTTCCAATCACACACCTACAAAAGAATCCATTATTTCTGATGCAACACGCACTATTAAAAATATGACTTTTGCTCATTTGAATGATCTGTGTTATCCCAGCCTTATAAATTTAGAAAAACCTAATTACTTTTCCCTGCAACAATTCCTGATCATTTTTGCAGATAGCACAGTCAAATAGCAAGATGAAATTTATCATTATTCGTAAGTATGCTCATACAATTTTGAAAATCTATGTGTTGCTAATACATAAATGTTCATTTCCGTCCATAGAATATAGAACAGTACAGCACAGTACAGGCCCTTTGGCCACGATGTTGTTCCGACCTTTTATCCTACTCTAAGATCAAACTAACCAACATGCCCTTCATTTACTATCATTCATGTGCCTGTTCAAGAATCGCTTAGATTTCCCTGACGGATCTGAATCTACTATCACCACTGGCAGTGCATTCCATGCACCCACCATTACCTGTAAAGAAACTATCTCTGACATCTCCCCACAACTTCCCCCATTCATCTTAAAATTATGCCATTTTGTGGGGAAAAGTTTTTCATTATCCACTCTATCTATGCCTCTCATCATCTTACACAAAGCTATCAAGTAAACTCTCATCCTCTTCCACGGCAATGATTAAAGCCCCAGCTTCCTCAACCTTTCTTCATAAGACATGCCTTCCAGTCCAGGCAACATCTTGATAAATCTCATCTACCCCTTCTCTAAAGCATCCGCATCCCATGTGTAATGAGGTGATCAGAACCAAACACAATATTCCAAGTGTAATCTCATCAGGAATCCATGGAGGTGCAGCATAACCTCATGGCTCTTAAATTCAATCTCCCTGCAAATGAAAGCCAACACACCATGCACCGTCTTAATAACACTATCACTTTTTTTAAAAAATTAGATTAGATTACTTACAGTGTGGAAACAGGCCCCTCGGCCCAACAAGTCCACACCGACCCGCCGAAACGCAACCCACCCATACCCCTACATTTACCCCTTACCTAACACTATGGGCAATTTAGCATGGCCAATTCACCTGACGTGCACATCTTTGGACTGGGGGAGGAAACCGGAGCACCCGGAGGAAACCCACGCAGACACGGGGAGAACGTGCAAACTCCACACAGTCAGTCGCCTGAGGCGGGAAATAAGCCCGGGTCTCTGGCGCTGTGAGGCAGCAGTGCTAACCACTGTGCCACCAGATGTCAGTTATGAGGGATCTATGGACGTGAACCCCACGATCCCACTGTTCCTCCACATCGTCAAGAATCCTGCATTTAATCTCAAAATATGCATTCAAATTTGAATTTCAAAAATGAATAACTTCATATTTTCCCAGGTTGAACTCCATCTGCCACTTCTCAGCCCAGCCCTGTCAATATCCTCTAGCAACCTACAAAAGTTCTCCACACTATCCACAACTGCACCAACCCTCGTGTCATTGGCAAACCTCCTGAGTCACCCTTCCACTTCATCATCCAAGTCATTTGTAAAAATCACAAAAGAGCAGAAGTCCCAGAACTAATCCCTTCAGAACACCATTGGTCACCGTGCTCCAAGGTGAAAACTATCTCTGTAATCTCACCCTGTCTTTTATGGGCCAGCAAATTTATTATCTAACCAGGCAGGTTTTCCTGTATCCCATGCCTCATTACTTTCTAAATGAGCCTACCAGGGGGAACCTTATCAAACACATTGCTAAAATCCATATACACCACATCCACTACTCTGTCCTCACCAATGTGCTTGTCACATCCTCAAATAATTCAATAAGGCTTATGAGGCATAACCTGCCGCTCACAAAGCCATGCTGACCATCTCTAATCAATCTATATATTTCCAAATAATCATCAATCCTGTCTCTCAGAATCCTCTCCAATAATTTGCCCACAACTGATGTAAGACTGACTCATCGATGATTCCCAGGATTATCTCAATTGCCTTTCTTGAATAAGGGAATAACGCTTGCCTCCATCCAATCATCTGGTATGACTCCAGTGGACAGTGAGGATGCAAAGATCATTGCTAAAACACAGTAATCTCTTGCCTCCCTTCCCATAACAACCTATATTATATCCTTTCTGGACCAGGGGACTTATCTATCCCATGACTTTTCAATATTTTCAGCACATTCTCAGACTTAACATCGACCTGTTCGACCATATCAACGTCCCACTCACTCGTGAATACTGAAGCAAAGTACTCATTAAGGACCTCCCCTAAACCTCTGACTCCTGGTACAAGCTTGCTTCACTATAAGGGGTATAAATGCGGAATTACGCCTCAGCACTGAATTAATGTAAAGATATTGCAGTGTACAATCACACGATTACTTTGAATATTGAACTGTATTTTAACTGAGAAAACACAGTTGAATTGATTTGATTATATTTCACTTCATGCTAACGTTTATTGTATTTCAAACCACAATAAGAGTTTCATTTTTACATATATAAATCTTACTTAAAATTCATCGCATGGTTATGTACAGAAACTAGAATTACCATCTGCTTGTTCCTTCCTTTTTCAATGACTGTTCATTTTGAGTTTGTGAAAGTTGTACATTGTTGAAAGGAAGGGAAATTGTCTTCAGCTGAATATTCACATTGAATGACTGATGCACTTTTAAATCAAAGTACAATGATCAAGCAGTTTTGTCAATTTGTCTTTCAAACAATTGTCATGAGATTCCTGTTTATTTAAGACTATCATTCATTTATTCTATTGTTATTGCAAAATATTGCTTAATTTCCTGTCCATTACACACAGAAACTACCTAATTAATTCCCATTCAAATTACAACAATAAATGGCTGATTAGTTTTCATTTGCGAAACTACATGAAACACAATATTGCAATCCTATCGTCCTGAGTGGGAACATTATGAAAGGAGCTTATGAAGCTGTGGTAGTGTTTCTATTACTAGACCCGAGGGAAGGTTTCAAAGCACACCTTCAACACAAATATATCAAGAGCTGCTCTGAATGTTGATTAGAGAGTACCTAAGCACAGACTGAACTGCTTTTCAATCCCACATTAGATCTGCTTTTATCTATTATATCAATAATCTGATACTTATGTGAGTCAGGTTACCAAGAATTATGTTTTGGAAAAGTCGCTTTAGCCACTTTGCTTTTACAAAAGACTTACATCTGTCCCCGTTTTCTCGAACTGAAAGAAATATGAAGAGGATTTTCACTTTTACGAAGAAAAGGGAGATGTTTCCCACATAAATTAATGCTTCTTCGACTAACGCCTTTTCAGATTATGTTTTGTTTCATAATAACGCTCTACTTTTGGATAGTGGGGATACCTGCATCTAATTCTGTTGCTTTTAAGTTCCTGGAGAATATTTGAAAATGTTGCAGAATTCAAGATTACGATGTCTAAGTAATTAGATTGATTTTTTTTGTTGCAAAGGGGCAAGTCCATACAATTGAAACACATTAAACATTATTATCTCGTGCTATAAATTGGAAATAAAGTTGATAGCTACTTCAGTAAACTAACAAATGCTACCACTTGTCGGTCAGCTGATTACCTACTTTGTAACTAAATGTCGTGATTCATCTAAATATTTTTCTGTCCTTTGATCAAAGTGAATTTTTAATTGTTGTTCAGCTTATGAATTGTCAGAAACTTGTTTTTATTTTCCCATTCACCTGTTGATTTTGATCGTAAGATTGAAATGCTTTGAAAATATTGGAGTTTTTTCGTTTAAAAATAAGGTTTGCACATCTCTCACATATCCCATTTCTTGTATTATGATTCAAGAATGTTTTCTGGTGGAATTCGAGTAAATTCCAAACATTTATTCACTTCAAATAAGATCTTTAACACCCAGTTATCAATCTGTTGTTAATGTTTCAGCTGTTTACATTGACATTGATTAGGAACTCATTCAGTGAGATCAACTGACAATTATAAACTATTTGCAGCATTATTGAATTGAAAGAAAGATGCAGACGTCCAAACATTTTTTGGAAGGAATTGCTTTTTCACTCAAATGTGTAGGCTGTTCAAGAATAATATATCGCCTTCCACTGTTTTTCTTGTCAAGAAATCAAATTTATAATTCACGTGAATTTTAATGTGTTTTGTATTTTGAAATTTGTATCAGATTTAAGAAGAAAAAGTGGAGCAATTAACATGAAAACTTCAGAGAATAGAAAGCACAGTAAATTAAATTGACAGAGGCAACATTTAGTATTATCTTTGAATATGCAGTCAAATATTTCTAATGTCAAAAGAGCGAGGTGCCGGAAAAGCACAGCAGGTCAGGCAGCATTCAAGGAGAATCAGAATCAATGTTTTGGCCATGAGCCCTTCGTCAGGAATCTTTTCTGATGATGGCCTCATGCCCGACAGGTTGATACTCCTGCTCTTTGGATGTGCCTGCCCTTTTCCAATGCTACAGCATTCCTCACTTTCTCCAAATATGTTTAATGAACACGAACTGAAAATGTTCACATCAGCAGTTGAACAAGACCAAATTAACACATTTTTTGCAATATTTATAGTGAAAACCTGTTTGAGAACATGCAACAAATCAGATCGAACATCTCTTGCTGTTAGAACTCTTGGCCATTCATAATAAAGAATAACCATGCTTTGAACAACCAGTATGTTGTATAACTACTGAACTGAAATATCAGAGGACAACGATTGCATTTATTGGAGGGAATGATAACCAGATCCTTTATGTGATAATGGTGATTGATCTCAGGAACAGTAAGATATTCCACTGTGATTATTCCACTGAACAGTAATTAGATGGTCATGAAGATCTTTGTGTGGCTTTATGTGCAGTGTTTTGTTTGAACATTGATTTCAGTAACATTGAGATATTTTACAAGATTGACAATTGACAGTTAAAGATAAGTTTTAAATGCAACATTTAAAAAAAAAATTGTCAGTTTTGTTTAGCGAAACACAATTCTAAGTTTATGGAATCCCTACTGTGTGAAAACAGGCCATTTGGCCCAACATGTCTACACTGACGTTCCAAAGAATAATCCACTCAGCACCATTCTGCTCTCAGATTACTGAACATTTACGCCTGACTGATGCACATAACCTACACATCCCTGAACAGGACGTACAGCTTAGCATGGCCAATTTACCTAACCTGCATATCTTTGGATTGTGGGAGAAAACCAGAACATGCAAACTCCACACAAACATGTGGCCGAGGATGGAATGAAACCCAAGTGCATAACACTGGAAGACACGAGTGCTAACCACTGATGTTCTGTTCTCAATGCCCAGCCCGCATGCAAGAAGTGAGATAAGTGAGAGACGTGCGAAGTCAAATTTCAAATGAACACTGTCTGATGTTGCCAAAGAGTACCAATCTTATATTCAATATGAATAGATGAATGGAAAACAAAAAATATTCATCACAAATCATGAATGAACAATAATTATAAAATTAATACGATCAAAGGGCACAACAATATTCAGATGAATTGCATTGTTTAATTACAAATTTGGGAATGAGCTAACTAATGAATAACGGGAAGTGACCTTTGTTTACTGATGAAGAAATTGACTTGATTTTCATCTTTGTAACACTGCAGAATAGCAATTTATGTGCCTGAAATATTTGAATGCAGCACTTTCCAATAAAAAAAGTAAAATCACATTGACTTCTTCATCTTTAAGACTGCAACAGTATCAAATACTTTCCAGGAATTTAGAACCAGCAGAATTAGTTAATTTGGTTGCTTGGGAAGTTGAAGAGAATAACAGCAGATTCTGTGACTTAGTCATTCAATGTGATTATTCAGCTGAAGACAACATCCCTTCTTTGCAAAACTGCTCAACTTTGAAAAATTCAAAATGCATTGTCATTGTTTAATGAAAAAATACAGAAATGTTAATTCTTTTTCATTTGACTTCACAAGACACAAGAATTTTACATGATTTTATGTCATGAAAAATACATAAATCTTAATATGGTGGTAAATGTTCGCAACAAAGTGAAATGTATTTAAATGATTTCAACTATGTTTCCGCAGGTAAAATAAGAATTAATATTAACAATGATTGAGAGATTGCACTACAATAGTTATTCATGTAAAGAGCCGTAATTCCACATTCACAGCACAGACTGGATTGAATAATTATTCGGTATGAGCAACAACTGAATTATAAAATTCGATAAGTGAATTTAGAAACCATGAAAAATCTCGTTTTGCTATGTGACTGAGGAATATGTGCAAACAAACAGGAATTATTGCAATGAAAAGTAATTGCAGGTCTGTGAATTTAAAGTCTGTGATTACAGAGATCATTCAAATAAGCAAACATTAGACGTTCATAATTAATGTTGGATGGGAAGTCCTTGGATCCATAGTGGGAAACGTGACCTGAAAATAAAGTTTCACATTGCAGTGTTGGTACTCAAAAACAATTGGTTAAATTAAAATGTGAATCACACTTTACTTGTTCAAAACACTTTCTTAAATAATTGCGCAATTATTATCATGACAATGACTTGATAATGTTAACATAGAACATAGAACATAGAACAATACAGCACAGAACAGGCCCTTCGGCCCACGATGTTGTGCCGAACTTCTATCCTAGATTAAGCACCCATCCATGTACCTATCCAAATGCCGCTTAATGGTCGCCAATGAATCTGACTCTACCACTCCCACGGGCAGCGCATTCCATGCCCCCACCACTCTCTGGGTAAAGAACCCACCCCTGACATCTCCCCTATACCTTCCACCCTTCACCTTAAATTTATGTCCCCTTGTAACACTCTGTTGTACCCGGGGAAAGAGTTTCTGACTGTCTACTCTATATATTCCTCTGATCATCTTATAAACCTTTATCAAGTCACCCCTCATCCTTCGAATTTCCAACGAGAAAAGGCCGAGAACTCTCAACCTATCCTCGTACGACCTACTCTCCATTCGAGGCAACATCCTGGTAAATCTTCTCTGCACCCTCTCCAAAGCTTCCACATCTTTCCTAAAGTGAGGCGACCAGAACTGCACACAGTACTCCAAATGTGGCCTAACCAAAGTCCTGTACAGCTGCAACATCACTTCACGACTCTTGAATTCAATCCCTCTGCTAATGAACGATAATACTCCATAGGCCTTCTTACAAACTCTATCCACCTGAGTGGCAACCTTCAAAGATCTATGTACATAGACCCCAAGATCCCTCTGCTCCTCCACCTGACCAAGAACCCTACCATTAACCCTGTATTCCGCATTCCTATTTGTTCTTTCAAAATGGACAACCTCACACATGGCAGGGTTGAACTCCATCTGCCACTCCTCAGCCCAGCTCTGCATCATATCTAAGTCCCTCTGCAGCCGACAACAGCCCTCCTCACTCTCCACAACTCCACCTATCTTTGTATCATCTGCAAATTTACTGACCCACCCTTCGACTCCCTCATCTAAGTCATTAATAAAAATTACAAACAGCAGAGGACCCAGAACTGATCCCTGCGGAACTCCACTTGTAACTAGACTCCATGCTGAATATTTACCATCTACCACCACTCTCTGATTAAGACCGGTTAGCCAGTTTTCTATCCAATTGGCCAAATTTCCCTCTATCCCATGCCTCTTGACTTTCCGCATAAGCCTACCATGAGGAACCTTATAAAATGCCTTACTAAAATCCATGTATACTACATCCACTGCTCTACCCTCATCCACATGCTTGGTCACCTCCTCGAAGAATTCAATAAGACTTGTAAGGCAAGACCTACCCTTCACAAATCCGTGCTGGCTGTCCCTAATCAAGCAGTGTCTTTCCAGATACTCGTAAATCCTATCCCTCAGTACCCTTTCCATTACTTTGCCTACCACAGAAGTAAGACTAACTGGCCTGTAATTCTCGGGGTTATCCCTATTCCCTTTTTTGAACAGGGGCACAACATTCGATACTCTCCAGTCCCCTGGTACCACCCCCGTTGCCAGTGAAGACGAGAAGATCATTGCCAACGGTACTGCAATTTCCTCTCTTGCTTCCCACATAATCCTAGGATATATTCCGTCAGGCCAGGGGGACTTGTCTATCCTCAAGTTGTTCAAAATGTCCAACACATCTTCCTTCCTAACAGGTATCTCTTCTAGCTTATCAGTCCGTTTCACACTCTCCTCTTCAACAATACGGTCCCTCTCGTTCGTAAATACTGAAGAGAAGTACTTGTTCAAGACCTCTCCTATCTCTTCCGACTCAATACACAGTCTCCCACCACTGTCCTTGATCGGACCTACCCTCGTTCTCGTCATTCTCAGGTTTCTCACATACGCATAGAATGCTTTGGGGTTATACTTGATCCTTTCCGCCAAGGATTTTTCATGCCCTCTCTTAGCTCTCCTAATCCCTTTCTTCAGGTCCCTTCTGGCTATCCTGTATCCCTCCACTGCTCTGTCTGAACCTTGTTTCCTCAACCTTATGTAAGCCTCCTTCTTCCTCTTTACTAGACATTCAACCTCCCTCGTCAACCAAGGCTCCCTCACACGACCATTTCTTTCCTGCCTGATCGGTACATACATATCAAGGACACGTCGTATCTGCTCCTTGAAAAAGTTCCACATTTCCACCACATCCTTCCCTGACAGTCTATGCTCCCAACGTATGCTCCTCAAATCCTGTCTTACAGCATCGTAATTTCCCTTCCCCCAATTGTAAAAACTTGCTTGTTGTGCGCACCCATCTCTCTCCATAACCAAGGTGAAAGTCACAGAATTGTGGTCACCATCACCAAAATGTTCACCCACTAACAAGCCCACCACTTGTCCCGGTTCATTACCGAGTACCAAATCCAATATGGCCTCCCCTCTGGTTGGACAATCTACATACTGCGTTAGAAAAGCTTCCTGGACACACTGCACAAACACCGCCCCATCCAATCTACTTGATCGAAAGAGCTTCCAATCAATATTTGGGAAGTTGAAGTCGCCCATGACTACGACCCTGTGGCTTCTGCACCTTTCCAAAATCTGTTTCCCAATCTGTTTCTCCACATCTCTGCTGCTATTGGGGGGCCTATAATAAACACCCAACAAGGTGACTGCACCTTTCCTATTTCTGACTTCAGCCCATACTACCTCCAGAGGCAGATCCCCCTCAAACTTCCTTTCTGCAGCCGTTATACCATTTCTAATTAGCAATGCCACCCCCCCTCCTTTTTTACCACCCTCCCTATATTGTTGTTTTCTGAGCAATTAAAATGATTCAATATTTCAAAAATACTTTGCTGCCATGTTGATTGGATAATTATTAAAATTGGTAAATTGTGGAATAAAATATAGAACTAGCTTTATGAATTGAAGAAAAAAATGAGCCATTCAGTGATTATAGAATCTTTTTTTCTTTCTTTACTAAAAAATGAAGAAAACACAAGAAATATGAATTTCAATAAAATGGTTTCATCATAGAGACATGTTATTAATTTAAATGATTAATATTATGATCAGAGTTCAGACATTTGTGTCAGAATTTGGAAGAAAGTTAATAGATAATAAAAGTGAGCATGAAAGTGAGCAAATGATGCAGTCAATGACATTTGGTACATAAAGGAATTATAATAATTGTTCATTATTGTACAGTGATGAATAATGTTGGAATAGAAAAGACAAAAAGAATTAACATGTTCAAAACAGTTCTTTTCTTACAATTAAATGAAACCAATAATCATTTTGTAGAGCATGTGATTTCGAAAAACAATCAGTCATTTAATTTGTTATATAAACTGAAAACGACTTCCATTTTGCAAAAATGGAGACTTTTCCAAATTCAAAATTTAGGTTTGCTGAATTATACAACAAAAATGATTGTAAGTTGAAATATCTCTTGCACACAAATGTAAAATAAGTAAACTTGAAGATTTTTAGAATCAGAAAACGTTTGTTGTTTGCATGATTGTATTACTGTCAATATCTGTGATAAAGTAGAAGCATTGTTTTAAGCAAGAAAATCATCTTTAACTACTGAACTGAAATAGAAGATATCAATTGCTCTTGTTGCATGGAATAGTAAACAAATGTTTCCTGTTGTCATTGGTTTCAGGAGCAATAAGGTATTAACTCAGGTTATTCTACTGAACAATAATCAGATGGTGATGGAAGTCTTTGTGTTGCTTTATGTGTAATGTTTAGTGTTAACATTGGGTTCGATAAAATTGAGATATTTGCATGAATTAGGAAAAGATTGATAATTGGGTGCAAATGATCTGATTTAAAATCAGACAGTTTTTGATTTTTTCGAGGACTGCTGAGTGAAACGTTCTTAAAGCATCATGCAATCAACGGGATAAGTGAGAGATATGCAAATTGAAGTTTCAAATGAACACACCCTGATATTTTCACACCATTTCAATGTCACATTCAATATAAATAGATGACTGGAAAGCTAAAAACAAATCTCACACAATTCATAAACTGACCAATGATTAAAAATTGAAAAATAATAGCAAGTGACATTTGTTTATTTTACTGAAGAAGTAATTGATCTTTTCTCATATTTATAGCACTGGAGCTTAAAATTCTGTGTTGTTTTAAATAAGATCTACAGAACAAGAGAAAATTAATTACTATCATACTTCGTATATTTCAGCTTTATGATTGCAACATTCTCAAATATTTTCTGAGGAATATTGATTGAGTGGAATATTGATTGCTATGACTGACCAGAGAAAGTATATAGCAGAAACTGTGATTATTGGAATGGACGATGATACCTCCAAATAATCTACTGATATTGTGATTGGATATATAGTAAGTGTCAGCATCAAAGTAAATTATAATCAAATCAATTCAAAAATGTTTCCAAGTTTAAAATAAATACAATATTCACAATTATTGAGAGATTGTACATTGTAATGTCCTTGCAGTATTTATTGTACAGAAGTATAATTCCACATTTGTAGACCTTACTGGATTGCACAATTATTAGATATAAGATATATTAGCAACAAACGGATTTTAAAAATATATATTCGTGAATTTGAGAATAATGAGATATCTCATCTTGATATTAGACTGAGTAATATGTAGAACCGAAGAGTAATATTGAAGGGAAAAGTAATTGGAGTTCTCTGAATTTCAAAGGCTGAGATATTTATTATATTTCACCTGAGCAAAAATCAGACATTTACAAAGAATGTTGCAAGGGATATTATTGGTCGTTTGGTATGTGCATGGGCCTGAACAAATAGGTATTAATATAGTAGCATTGACAATAAGAAATAATGAATAAAATTTTCAAAAAAACACTATTTTTACAAAGTCTATGTTAAATTGCTGTGCAATTATTGTAATTGATAATTGCTTTTAGAATCCTGAGAGATAAATTGACTTAATATTTTTAAAATACTTTGCTCTGATGTTGATTGAATATTCATTAAGATTAATAAACTGAAAATTAAAGCATAAAACTTAGCAGTATGATGTGAAAAAAATCATTCAGCAGCAATTGAAAAAAAAAAGATTTTGTTTAAAAATGCAGGCAATGCAAGATTTATATGCTTCCAATAGTTTTCTTGAAGAGTCATGACAATTTTATTGATGTAATTTTTACCACAATAGATGTTTCGATATTTATTTCAGAATTAGGAGGAAAAGAATTCGGCCATGAAAGTGACTATTATTCTGAACAAAACACAGGGTCACTGACATTTGATACGGAAAGGAATTCTCATAATTGTGTGATTATTGTTCACTGACATCTAATATGTGAGGAAAAGGAGAATTGTCAACATTTCCAAGCAATTTTTTCTTATAATGAAAATAAAAATAAAAATAATTTTGTAGGGCAATTTGTTTGAAAAAAGGAAACAGTCATTTCATATGACATTTGAGCTGAAGACTCGTTCCCGTTTCCCCCATTGTAGTCTTCACAATCATTTAAAACTTCGTGTTGGTTGAACGAAAGAACAAATGGATGTAATCGAAGTGTTTTCTTGTACACCAAAAAAAGTAAATGTAAAGCAATTTTATCATGAAAATTATATCGCTCTGAATGTAATCATTTCACACACAATAAATGTATGCATTGAATTGAAATGTCATCGTAGCTGTAGAATTGTTTTCACTGGCAGGGAATGAGGACTCAGGAGGCAATCTGAGCTCAGACATGTGGAAGATGTTTACTCATGCAGCAATCAGTTAATGAAGGGATCGTCCCCCGAGACCAATATCGGAAGGGAGATCCATAACACACTGTAGCATGTACAGTAAAAAGCAGCATTTTTATGGACTTTCTGCATCACAATGGCCACATGCAATGTGATTACAGCCCTTCCCTCCTCATCCAGCCACCCGATTGAAACACATAATCGCAGATGGGCATTCTAATGGACATCCCTAGATTCCTATTGGGATCTTTCCATGCATCTTATTGACTTAGGTTCCAAAGTTATTCCTGAACTCCCTCGGGCCTCTCAGGATACCTTATCAGCTGGGACATTTTGCGCTCTGCTATTCATTATATTTTATTTTATCAAAGCCAATTACTCCTCATATCATTCACTGTCTTAACTATATATGTACAAAGAAATAGAAAAGACAGTTAATTTTAGCTTACTTGCTATAAGATTAGTAATATGATTTGTGTTATAAAGTTCTTCATATTGTGTAAAATTATACAGCTACTCTTTCTGTCAGGACTTTATAATTAATGGGCAATCAACATCATACCATGAGGTTAATTCCTAAAACTAGCTAACTTCAAATCTCTGTCTAAATGCTTTTCTATAATGTTTTTAGTAGGCATTGGTTACATATATCAAACTTATGTTGCAAATTTCCCCTATTATACTCAATAATCTGTAATTAGAACCTATGTTTAATATTCTGAGTAACTGTAAAATAATAACTATTTCTGACAAATGAACTCTTCTGTTGTCATGATAGCTGCTTAGTCAGTTAACTGGGCTTCACCCTGCAGCTGTTGTTTATTCATTTACTGGGACAATTATCCTTTCACTTATGAAGATTAGGATTGGTCATTTGTCTGTATGTCAGCATGCTCTTATCAAGAAATGTCTGGAATGCTGTAGTCCTGGCGTTAGAATAGGTCCATTGGTAGTGTGCTTTCTTTTAATTTAAGGCTGGAACAGAATGTTAGTCTAGTTTATCACCCCCTGACACCTTGTATTTTAGTTCTAAGGTAGGCTGCCTGTTTTTGATTGTTAGGCATTTTGTATGAGCCAATATGGACCATTCTATTTCTGGTGGGGGGCGGGTCATGCCCAGAACAGCAAATCAACTAAGATTCAAGTATTGAAATAAAAATCACCATTCGCTACCATTGGTTTCTGTACAATGCAATACGTTTACGTTACTGAGCCTTAATTTCACACTTTAAGATAGATATACTGGATTTGATCAATTCTTCAGTATTAGATATAAGCAACAATTAATCTTAAAAACTTTTCATAGCAAACTTTAAAATTATTAGAAATCTCATATAGCTGCCCGTCATGTGTAAAAATGAGCAGCATTTATTGGAGTCTAAAATAATTCGACGTTTCTTAATATGTAAGGCCAAATATTAATCCAATGATTTCTGTGAATGTTCAAATGAGAAGGGAACAGATATTATCTGTGAGTGTTGGATAGGGAATCATTAATTAGTTTGTGTTTGTGTTATTCTGGAATAAGAGAACTATTATTCTTCTTTTAATATTGACTCTAAGAAATAATGGATTGAATTAAAATGTGAATTTGACAATGTTTGTTACAAAACATAAACTGAATTACTATGAGATTTTTGGAATGGCAATGAATTAATATTTCCAAATGGATTTGCTCTGATGTTGACTAGATATTTCTTCATCTGTCAGCTGAGAATGCAAATTCTGGCATGTTGACATGGAAATACATTAGACATTCAGTGAAAGTTGATCAGAAATGGTTTGTCATTCAAAATTCTCAGATCTTCAAGATTTCTCTGCTTGGTTTCTCTGCTTTTCTTCTGGAGAAATATAATATATAATAAGAACAAATTCTGCATTGTATTTAATTCATGAAAATTTTCATATTTAGACATTTGAGTCAGAATTATAATGAAAATAAGTCAATAAGGAAGATTTATTTTCACAGAAGCATACAGTCAACAGCATTTATCAACATATTTGTTTCAATAGTGTCTCTGAGTAAACAGTTAAATACGTTTAATGGGGATCTGTTGACAATGTAATGAACCACAATATCATTTTTGTCATAGTTTTTGGATTGGAAATCTATCAGAAAAAAAAATCCTATATTCAGGACTTGCTTCATCTCGATACATGTTACACGTAGTATCTTCAGTCATAAGTAATAAGGTGTTATCAATAATCTGGGAAAGATGTAGTGTGTAAATTATAATAAGGTGTCTCTTACATATGTTTGGATCTGGTGAGACTGTGATATTTGCTGTGATTATTCATCCTGAGAACAATAAGGCACGTACAAAGTGTTTTTCACCGAACAGTAATTAGGTGGTCTTGAAGACCATTACAAGTACTTTGATTTCAATAATGTTGAGCTGATTTCCATGATCTGGGAAATGTTTCACAACATTTTACCAAAATTCTGGATTCTAAGCATTCAATGGGTTTCGTGCAAACACCCTTCACTTGTCGTCATTCTCAAGTGAGGTGTCTAATGCTCAGGCACTGGCTGGAAGTCAAGGTGCCAGGAAGTCTGCTTCAACCTCTCCAAAACACAGCTCTTGGGCTGGTTGTAACAGGGTCTCCCGAAACTTTGTGAGCTCTTAGACCGGGCTTTCCACTGTTTTCTGGAGCTGGTTACTTTGTCTACTGTTTCCTTTAGTTTGACCTTTTTAGCTCTGCTTTCCCCAGCTGTAGGAATATTTAGAATGTTCAATTATGGGCCACAAGTCACTTGACCTTAGCGGACAGATAAAATATGGTTCACTTATTGTTGTAATAACGAATTGAGAATGAATCTTTGCATTTTAACAAATAAAATGTTTCAATTTTATCAGTGGTTTACAATGACATTGATTAGGTAGTCATTAAGAGAGATCAACTGACAATTATAAACTAATTGCAGGATTATTGAATTGAAAAAGGATACAGACGTGCAGAGATTTATTTTGGAAGGCATTGCTTTTTCATTCTAATATCTTTGTTGTTCAAGAGGTCTATGTAGCTGTTCATTGGTTCTCTTGTCCAGATAATAATTTTATAATTCATATCACTTTTATTGTGCCCGGAGTTTTGAGATTTGTATCAGATTAAGAAGAAAATGAGTAGCTATTAAAACGAGAACTTGAGTGAATAGAAAGCACAGTAAATTTAAATTACAGAGGAAACAGAGAGTATTTGCTCCAAATAAGCAAATATTTTTTATGTCGAAAGTGTGGTGGTGGAAAAGCACAGCAGACCAGGCAGCATCCATGGAGCCGGAGATTCCCGATGAAGGCTTATTCCTGAAACATGGTTTCTCCTGATCCTCAGATGCTGCCTGACATTCTGTGCTATTCCAGAACCACATTCTTGACTCTGATCTTCAGCATCTGCTTTCCTCACTTTCTCCAATTATTTGTAATGGACATGAACTGAAAATGTTAGCCTCGGCAATTGAACAAAACCAAATTTACACTTTTTTGTGCAATATTTGGACTGAAAATTGTTTGTGATCATTCAACACATTCGGACATATGAACATCTCTTCCTTTAGAATTCTTTGCCATTCATAATAAATAATAACCACTGTTTTGAACAACCAGTATCGTGTGTAATTACTGAACTGAAATACCAGACGACAACTTCTGCATTTATTGGAGGGAATGATAACCAGATCCTTACTGTGGCAGTGGAGATTGATCTCAGGAACAATCAGATAGTTACTCTGATTATTCCACTGAACAGTAATTAGATGGTCATGAAGACCTTTGTGTGGCCTCATGTTTAGTGTTTTGTGTGAGCAATGATTTTAAAAATATTGAGAAATTTTACAAGATTTCGGAACACCGATAATCAAGTGTTAAAGTTATTAACTAAAGTCAACTTTAAAAAAGTTAGAATTGCTTAGAGAAGCGCAATTGAACTATTGTAGAATCCCTGTTAGCACAGTGTGGTAACAGATCATTTCGTTGAAAAAAAAATGACCCTCCAAAGAGTAACTCATCCAAACACTTTCCCAACCATATTCCTCGACATTTACTGCTGACTAACATACACATCCCTGAACACAATGTGCAATTTAGCATGGCCAGCTCCCCTCACCTGCACGGATTTGGATTGTTGGAGGAAACCACAGCAAAGTCACATAGACTTGGGGAGAATGGGAAAAGTACACAAAGACAGTCACCGAGGATTGGATCAAACCTGGCACTGTGAGGCAGCATTGTTAATGACTGAGCCACTGTGCAACTACATGCAATAAGTAAAATCAGTGAGAGGTATGCAAAGACAAATTTCAAATAAACACCCTCCGCTATTGTCAAAGCATGTAAAATTTACATTCAATACGAATAGATGAATGGAAAACAAAAAAAACCTCCAACAATTCACGAATGAAAAATAATTAGAAATTTAATTTGATCAAAGGTCATTCCAATATTTAGATGAATTGCAATTTTTAATAACAAATGTAGGTAATTAGCTGACTAATGTATAATTGGAAGTGGCATATGTTTACTTTACAGACGAAGATAGCGACTTGTTTTCCACCCTTGTAACACAGCAGAATAAAAATGTGAATGTCCGAAATGTTTGAATCAAGCTCTTTCGAACAAAAAACTAATCACTTATGATCACTTAGCTTTTTGCCTTTAAGACCGCAACATTCTCAAATATTTTTCAGAACCAGCAGAACTAGTTAATTTCTTTTCTTGGGAACCCGAAGAAGAGAATAAACAGCAGATACTGTGAAGAAGTCATTCAATGCGAACATTCAACTGAAGACAACATTCCTTCTTTCTAAAAATGTTCAATTTTCAAAAATTCTAAATTTATTGTCATTGTTTAATGAAACAATAAAGAGATGCTGATGCTTTCTCATTGGATTTTGTTGCATGAAAAATGCTGAAGTCTTAATTGTTAGCATTGAAGTGAAATATATTTACATTAATACAACTATGTTTCAACAGCTAAAATAAATATTGATTGTTACAATGAATGAGAGATTGTACACTGTAATACATATGAAGAATTAACATGATTCAATATTTCAAAAGCACTTTACTGTGATGTCGATTGAATATTTATTAAGATCAGTGAACTAAGGAATAAAACATAGTAGCTAGCTTTACGTATTAAAGAAAAAATGAGACATTCAGTGATTATTGAACAAAATTCTTTTCTGAACTCAAAAATATATGCAATATACAAATTGTGAATTTCTTTCCACTGGATTCCTTGTAGAGATGGTACGTTGATTAACATTATAATCAAAGTGTCAGAATTAGGAAGAGAATTATTAGATCATGAAAATGAGCGTGAAAATAAACAAACAATGAAGTCACTGCTGGGTGGTATATGAAGTGATTGTAAAAATTGTGACATTATTGTACAATAATGAATAATGTTGGAATTGAAACACAAAAAATTCAACACTTCTTTTCTTAAATGCAATGAAATCAATAATCATTTTGTAGCATGCATGGTTGGAAAAAGCAGTCTTTTAATATGACATACAGTGAAGACTAACCTTTTTGCAAAACTGTAAGAAGTTCATAAATTCAAAATGTAGCGTTTGTTGAATTTGCAACAAAAATGGTTATAATTTGAATTATCTTTTGCACACACACAACAGAAGAGGAGCTTAAAGTTTGTTCGAATGTTTTTTTAAAAAATGTTTCCAGTGTTATTGTATTACAGTCATTATCCATGATAAATTGGAATTATTGGTTTACACAACATAAATTGTCATTAACGACTGAACTGAAATATAAGATATCAAATGCACTTACTGCATGGACGAGTAAACAAATGGTTACTGTTGTCATTCATCTCAGGAACAATAAGATACTCAGGTTATTCCACTGAACAGTAATCAGCTGATGATGAATATCTTTGTGTCGCTTCATGTGCACTGTTTTGTGTGAACATTGACTTCAATAAAATTGAGATATTTACATGAATTAGGAATAGATTGGTAATTGGGTGTTAAGGATCTTATTTAAGATTAGACTTTTTAAATAGTTAATATAATTGCTGAGCAAAACACACTTCAGACATCATGCAATAAATGAGATAAGTGATTGTGAGAAACGAAGTTCAGTCACTTCAATAACTTCAGTCCGGAACCAGACCTGAATCAGTAGTATCATTTATTATGCTGTTGCAAGAGGGGTGTGGTGTCCACTGTCCACAATGCACACACACACACACACACACACACACACACACACACACACACACACACACACACACACACACACACACACACTGAATTTAACGAGTACACAATATTTATGTAATTCGTTTCTCTTCCCTCCTCCCATTGCTCCTTCACTGTTTATAACTATTTCTAATCTAAACCGGCTGTTTATCTCTGAACTGATCCAGCCTCGTCCCTGACAAAATGTTTATCTCTGGCCTCACAAGGCCGTTTGACCACCACCCTCAGTGGTCTTATTGTTATTTATCCTTCTTCACTGTCATCTATTTCCGTGCTAACCAAAGCATAATTTCTTTTTATTCTTTATTTACACCGAGCCTTATGACCTTTTGATGGTGTTTTTTTTGTTCCTGCTGACACGGGAAACAGATGCTTGTAACTGTTTGTACAGGCATATCTAGCTTAACCTGCACTCCTCCCCTCACAGCACCTTAACGATTTGTCTATAACATCTACCATTATTTGCAGACACATTTCATTCTTGTATGCACATTTTAGCTAATACAAAAGCAATAATATATTTCCTTCACATAGTTTTCATTCTTGTTAACTCAGCTCTTGGCTGAAACAATTATACACTAGTGCGAGTTCATTTACCTTGAGTAAACAATTATGATTGCAGAAGTAACACTGCTTTACCTATATCCCACAGTGATAAATATGCAAAGTCAAATTTCAGTTGGATATTTTCACAGCAGTTCAATCTCACATTCAATATAAATAGGTGAGTGGAAAATGAAAAACAAATTTCACACAATTCATAAACAGATCAATAATTAAAAATTGATAAATAAAAGGATTTGGCATTTGTTTATTTGACTGAACAAGAAATTTATTTTTTTTCCTCATTTTTATAGCACTGGAGCATCAGGTTCTATGTACTGTTTGAACTCAGCTCTTCAGAACAAAAGAAAATAAATTAATATCATTACTTTGTATGTTTCATCTGTATGACTGCAACATTCTCAAATATTTTCCAATGAATATTGATTGAGTGGAATTAGATACATTCTGTTATTAGTGACATGAAAAAAATAAATGGCAAATACTGTGATTATTGGAATGAACAACAGATGGAAGCATATCTAATATTAAATTGAAAGGCAATTCAATTGATTCTTAGATATTTTCTAATCAACATTCAGAGCTGCTCTGGCACAACTCTGTGCAAGATGGGAATTGAAACTGTACCTCCTGGTCTGGTAACACAGACACGATCAGAGCTGCACAACATTCCTTCATAATGTTCCCAACCAGGCTGGGCAGGTCTATAATCACATGCTCACTGTGGTCACTCAAGTGAAAAATAATCAGATGTTTATTGTGATAATTGGATTGGAATTAAGTGGATGGATCTTATGTATAATGTACTTAAAATTAAATAGTAATTTACAATAATGATGGGCGTTAACAGATATCTTAATTAAATATGATTTTATGATAATTTGTGGAATGACAACTTGACAGATTTGTGTGATTACTGTAAATTGATAAATAAAAATGAATACAATCATTCTACATATTCATAATAGTTTCTCATTTTATAAAATGCAACGTAATCTTTTTTGTTCTACATGTAAATTGGAACAAAATGATGACTTGGTCAGTCAATGGGACTATTCAGCTGAAGACAACTTTCATTGTTTCTGAAAATGTCTGGTTTCTAAGAAGTCACCATTTCCTGTGATTGTTTAATGAAACAAGAAAGATGTCAATCCTTCTTTTGCGTACTTCAAAAAAATTCATCTGAATTTAAATAATTGTGCACAAGAAAAATATTCAACTATTATTGTCATTAGAAGCACAATAAATGTTAACATTGAAGTGAATTTCAATCAAATACTTTCAGAAGTGTTTCCAAGTTTAAAATGAAAAGCAATATTCACAATGATTGAGAGATTCTCCATTGCTAAGTCCTTGCAATAGTTCTTCCATGGAACCATAATTCCACACTTATATCCTTTCCCAAATTGAACAATTATTTGATATTAGCAACAAAATGATTTTAAAACTACTATTAATGAATTTAAGAATAATGAGGTATCTCATCTTACTATTCCACTGAGTAATGTGCAGAAATGAAGAGAAATATTGCAGTGTGAAGTAACTGGTGTTCTCTGAATATCAATGACTGTGATGACTGTGATCTTTCAAATGAGCAAAACTCAGATATTTACAACGGATGTCGCAAGGGCAGTTATTGGTCTTTTCTGGGTGTATCGGCCCGACCAAACAGGTTTTTATGTTGTAGCATTCACAATAAGAAATATAGAAAATATTAATAACACATTAACTTAGACTTCGTAACAAGCACAAAATGCTCTGTAATTATTGTAATTGTTAATTTTTTCTAGATTATTGACAGATAAATTAACTTAATATTTTGAAAGCACTTTGCTGTGACATCGATTGCGTCATAATTAAGATTGATAAACAGAAAATAAATATATAAAAAGTCGCTTTAATAATTATAAAAAATGCTCAGCAACAATTGACACAGTTCAACATTGGGTTTTTTTGTTGAGTCATGTTTGTTTTTTAAATTTTTATTGTGATAAATGTTTAGACATCTAATTCAGAATAAGGAAGAAAATAATTAGACCGAGAAAATGAGTACTACTGTGAACAAAAGGCCAAATAAATGACATTTGGTACAGAAAATTATTTTGCACAAAATGACTGATAATTACGTGATTATTGTTCATTGACAACTAATGCTGGAAGTAAAAGAAACAGATTCTAACATTTCCAAAGTTTTTTTCTTGTAATGAATTTAAAATACAAATCATTTTGTATTGATTTGAAAAAGTGTGATTTAATGTGATATTTGAGATGAATTATCGTTCTTTTTCCCCCAGTGTAGTCTTTTCAATAATTTAAAATTTAGTGTTATTTGAGCTAAAGAACAAATGGGTGTACCTACATTGTTTTCTTGCGTACAAAAGAAGTAAAGTCAACAACATTTTTAAGTTTCGTAGAGTTAATTAGCAAAATGCATTGAAGCTATCATGCATGAAGTGAGATAAGTGAGAGAGAGAGACAAATTAAATGTTCAAATGAACACGTCGATATTTTGAAAGCATATCAATCTTATGAATTATGAATTGGTGGATGGAAAATAAAACAAATTCCTGACAATTCAAGCATGAATAGTAATAAGAAATTTAATTTGTTCAAAGCACATAACAATATTTAGATGAATTGAAATATTTAGTTACAATTGTAGGTGATCAACTGACCAATGAATAATATGAAGTTGCATTTGGTTATTTTGCTTAAGAGAAATTTTGACTTTTTACTTTTTCATCTTTATAACACTGGAGAATAATGATTTATGTGCTTGAAATGTCTGAACTAGGTTCTTTCAAACAGAGAAAAAAAATCAGTGAGTATCATTTCTTAGACTTTTCCAACTTTAAGATTGCAACATTCTCAATTACTTTTTCAAGGAATGTTGAACTAGCAGATATGATACGTTTTATTCGTGACCTGAAGAAAATAAGTAAGAGATATGTTGATGATTAAAATGCACAGCAGAATGAAGTATATTTCATGTTGTTTTGAAAAGCAGTTCAATGTATGCCAGGTATTTTCTCATGAATATTTGGAGCTGCTCTGACACATCTCTGCTGAAGGTGGGAATTGAAATCATTCCTCCAGATCTTGTCGTAGAGACACTGTCAGAGCTCCACATGGACCCTTCATAATGTCCCCACCCCGGAAGGGTAGGACCATAGTCACATGCTTACTGTGGCAACACAAATGAAAACGAATCAGATGTTTATTGTAATAATTTGTATGGGAATTAATTACATATTTCCTGTGGGTAATGAACTGACAAAATGATTTAGTATTTACAGTATTGATGTAACAAAGCAGTAATGACTTTAATTAAATATGAATCTCATGAAGATCCATGATAGGAAAAAAAAGCCTAATCATTTGATCATTGTACACTGATGAACAAAAATCAATAAAATAGTTCCATATGTTCAAAGCAAGTTTTCACAGAATAAAAAGAAAATTAAAATGCTTTTGCAACATAAATGAATAGGAAAATAAATTAATTTGCCACACAATACGACTATTCATCTGAAGACAATTTCCCTTCTTTCCCAAAATGTTCAAATTCCCTAAGTTTAAAATGTACTGTGACTATTTCATGGAACAATAGAGATGTTAGCTCCTTTTGTTGTATTTCAAAACGTTACAAGAATTTTAAATGATTTTGTTCCATGAAAAATGATTAACTTGTATCGTGTTTATAAATACAGTAAATGTTAACATGTAAGCGAAACATAATTAAATCATTTCAACTTTTGCTATGGTTAAAATAAAAATTGATATTTACAACACACACTGCAAATCTTTACATTATTTCATGCATGAGCCATAATTCCACAGATATACCCTGAACTATATTGAACATTGATTAGATAATAGCAGTAATTGGATTGTCAAAATTCTATCAGTTAATTTAAGAATACTGAGAAATCTTAGTTGATTATTTCACTGAACAATGTGGAGAAACGACCAGGAATTATTCTAATGAAAAGTAATTACAGTTTTCTGAATGCTTCAGGCTGAGATTACCATGATCATTCAAATGAGCAATCATCAAATATTTACAATGAGGCATTGGATGGGAAGTCATTGGTTCCATTATGGGATCGTTCAGCTGAACAGTAATTGAATTTTATATTATAGGGTTCGTACTCAGAAACAATTGATGCAATCAAAATGCAATTCTCACTATATTTGTTAGAAAGATTAACTCCAATAATTGTGCAATTATCGTAATGGCAGTGACTGGAAAAATAACATTATAATCTGAAAAAATAAATTGATTTAATATTCTAAAAGCACTTTGCTGTGATGATTATTGGATATTCATTAAGATCGGTAAACTGAGGAATACAATATAATGGCTAGCTTTATGGATTTATAAAAATGAGCAATTCAGTTATTATTCAGCAGAATTGTTTTTGGGTCAAACATTGCAGGATTACAAGAATGACATATTACCATCCGTTGGTTTGCTTCTTGAGAAGTACTTTTAATTTATATACTTTTGATCATGACCAATGTTTAGACATTCCTGTCAGACGTAGGAAGTTAATAAGTAGATAGTGAAAGTGCGTATGACAGTGAACATAAGATACAGGGATCTTCCATAATTTTGTGATGATTGTACATTGATAAATAACTTTGGACTAAAAAAAAGTAAATCAACATGTTCAAAGCAGTTTTTTTTGCTCATAACAAATTGAAAATTAAAAAAATCCTTCTGCAGTGCACATGATTTGAAAACGCATCAGTCACCAGTCACAAAAAATATCGGCGCGAGACAATGAGACCCTTATGAAGGGTATTCTACTCAACAGGAATTCGAGGACCTTGAACATCTTCATGTCGTTCTTGCAAAGAACACTCTTATTATTCCTAAAGTTTTATTATCATAAATATTTCGACATTTGTATCAGAACTAGGAAGAAAATGAGAAGCGATTCACATGAGTATTTTCGTGAGTGAAAGTCAAAATAAATTTACAGTGCCATCTCTCATTATTTTCTCTGAATAAGCAGATAAAGATTTTTAAGGTGCAAGCTCAAAATGTTTTCACCTACAGGTTGTACTAAGCCAAAATACATCTTTTTTTTTGCGATACTTCAACTGGTTTGGAAATCTATGTATGCTGACGTTAGTGTCCTCGCTCATTTGTAATAACGCATTGTTATTGGTTTTAGTGAAACATTTTGTGTGCAATTACTGAAGTGAAATGTAAGAAATCAAATGCATTTATTGGATGGAACTGCTCACCAAATGTTTACTGTGGTTCTTGTTCTCAGAAAGAATAAGATACTTACTCAGGTTTTTGTCTTGAGCAGTAATTAGATGACCAGGAAGACATTTGTGTGGCTGTGTGTGCCGTGTTCAGTGAGCATTTCTTTTCAATTACAATTATATTTTACGAATATAGGAAGGGATTAATAATCGTGTGTTAAAGATCTTAATTAAAGTCATATTTTCTTTTAAAAATTACGAGAATTCCTTTGTGCAACAATAATTTTGAGATCTCGGTGTTGGACTAGGGTGGACAAAGTTAAAAATCACATGATACCAGGTTATAGTCCAACAGGTTTAGTTGGAGGCACTAGATTTCAAGGCTATGGCTCTGCATCTGGTTATCTGGTCTCTTAGGAGAGACACTACTGGAGATACACAAGTGCCTTTCATTATCTTCCCAACAAGGAAGGTTGGGATTATAATCAATTGGGATTACTCAAATGAAAACTAACCCAATGTTCGTCCCGATAATTGGGCTGGGAATTAATTCGACTGTTTCTGTGTAATGGACTGAGAATGAAATAGTAATTCACTATAATAATGGTACTAAGCACATATGCTCTTACTTACAAATTAATATCAGAATAATTGGAAGAAAGATAAATTGACATATCATGAGCTTATTGTAAATTCATAAAAAATACAACTGCTGAATACGTTTAAAGCAGTTTTTATTATAAAGAAAAAGATAATGTCTGTGGGAATTGAAAGCGTTCGGACGGAATCAGTCTAACTTTCTACAATTCAAACTTGACTGTGATGGGTAAAGGAAAGCAAAAACGGGTGTTATTTCTATTTTGTGTCCATAAAATAGTGACATGAATTTTTAATAATTGCTTCGCATGAAATAGTTCACTCTTATTGTGATTAGAAATATAATGAAGTGAAATATAATTGAATTAATTAATTCAACTCTGTTTCCACGGTTAAAATAAAAATTGATATTCACAATGATTGAGAGTTTATACACTGCAATATATTCACATCAGTTCACGTATTGAGCTATTATTGCACATTTATACCCCTTACTGAACTGAAGAATAATTACATATTAGCAATACATAGATTTTTGAAAATATATCAGTGCACTTCAAAGAAGGAGATATTTAATGTTACTGTGACTGTGCAATTTGTAGACATGAACAGCAATCATTGCAGTGAAAAGTAATGACAGTTCTCTGAACTTATAAGGCTGAGATTACTGTGATTATTCAAATGAGCAAAAGTCAGTTTTCAAAACATGTTGGATGCAAAATCATTGGTTTCATTGTGGGATACTTGACCTGAAAACAATAGTATTGTTACAATGGATTAAATGAAACAATGGATTAAATTAAAATATGGATCTGACTTTTCATGTTAGAAAGACAAACAAATTATTCTGTAATTATTATAAGGATAATGAATTCATTATAAATGTTGTAATCTGAACAAATAAGTTGACTCAACGTTTTAAAAGCACTTTGCTCTGATGTTGATTAGACATCATTAAGTTCAGTAAACTGAAGACTAAAATATAACAGCTAGGTTGATGGATTGAGGACAATAAATGAGCCATTCAGTAATTATTGGAAAGAAATTACTTTTGCTCAAAATGCAGACAATACAGAAGTAATGTATTTCATTCAATTAGTTTACATGTAGAAACGTATGTTTTTAATTTATTAAATTCTATCCTGATCGATGTTCAAACATTTGTGTCTGAATTAGGAAGAAAATGAGGAGATAATGAAAGTGAATATCAGAGTGACCACAAGATACAGTACATGACATTTGTTAGAAAAAGAAATTTGCATAATTTTGTAACTATTGAACGTTGATAAACAATTAACTCCTCAGGTACTGAAGTAGTCCAACCCCAAGAACAACAAGATCTGGACAATATCCAGGTTTGGGTTGACAAGGGGAAAGTAACATACATGCCACACAAATGCAGGCTGCGACCATCACGTATAAGAAATGACCTAACTACCATCACTTGACATTCAATGCTGTTACCACTATCAACATTATCCTGGGGATAATCATTGATCAGAAATTGAATTGGTCTCACCACACAAACACAGTGGCTACAAGAGTAATTCAACTCCTGGCTCCTGAAAGCCTGCCCAACACCTACCAGGCACATGCCAGGAGTGTGATGGAATATTCCCCACTTGCCTGGATTCGTGCAGCCCTAACAACACTCAAGGAACCCATGGCCACTTCCATTTCGAAGGATAAAGGCAGCAGCTAGATGGAAATAAAATTACCTTCAAGTTCCCCACCAAGATACTAACCCACCCTGACTTGGGAATATATCACCATCCCTTCACTGTCAGTGGGTAAATGTCCTGGAACTCCCCACCCCGATGGCATCGTGGCTCAACCCACAGCAGGTAGACTGCAGCAGTTCAAGAAAACAGCTCAGCACCAATTTCTCAAGGGTAACTAGGGACGGGCAATAAATGCTGGTCCCAGCCAGTGACACCCACATCACATCAAATAAATATTAAAATAATGTCTGCAAGATCAAAACAGCTCCAACTCTGTCCTAGCTGCAATCTCTGCCTCTTCTTATTGACAAAGATAAAAGGTTACCTTGCTCAACTTTCTCATCAGTACAGTATTCCCCCGAGCCCTCTCTTATACCAACCAGCAGCATTTCCATCACCAGCAGCAACTCCGCTTAAAATATTTTGTCAGTAACTTTTCACTAACTGGTTACTTCAATTACAATGCAATCTCTACAAACAGACCAAGTACCTTTTAGGCAACAACACATTTTCTAATAAATTTTCTTGATCTCTCTCTGCCATTCCTTTTGGTTATATGAGGTAGGGAGGGATTGGATCACCACAGTGATGTAAGATATATGTAACACAGTGAGACAGGAAAGCTAGTATGGCTCACGTTGACTCTTTGACCCCACACAGTGGAACAACACATTCACTGCATAATAAACACAACACAACATTTCAACCCGGTGTGACAGTAATAAAATGTTGATCGGTTGGACAGGATGGATTTGTTTCAGCTGGAGTTTGTGAGAGTGAGGGGTGACATGACTGAAGTGTCTAAGATCCTGAATGGTTTGTTAAGGAAACGTGGAAAGGATGTTTCCTCTTGTGGGTCATACGTGAACTCGAGAGAACTGCTTTAAATTTACATTCACCCTTTTAGGACAGAGATGAGGAGATTTATTTCCTCTCAGAGAGCTGTTCAACTTTGGAACTCTCTGTCCCAGAAGGTGGGCTCAATGAATATTTTTAAGACACAGGTTGATAAAGTTCTTGTTAAGGGTCGTTGGGGGAAGATGGAATATAAATCACGAACAGATCAGGCCTGGTCTTATTGAATGATGGAGTGGACTTGAGCGTCTGAAAGGTCACCTTCTGCTTCTTTCTCACATGACACAGGACTGAGAGCTTTGTTGAAAATTCATTCACTGGATGTAGGTGCCACTGGCTATGGGCAGCATTTATTACTCAGAGGGCAGGTAAGAGTTAACCACATTGCTGTGGTTCAGGGGTCACATGTAGACTAGATCAGGTAAGGATGGCAGCTTCCTTCCCTAAAGGACATCAGTGACTGAGATGGAATTTTCCTGACAATCGAAAATAATTTCATCAATAGACTCATAATTCTCGATGATTGTTGAATTCAAACTGCTGAAACTGACTGACCATGTGGCTGTCAGTGAATCCAACAGAAGTGAATGGAAACATTTCTCAGAGTTTGGTTCTGGAACATTCAACACAACCAGGAAATGGAAAGTGAATAATTAGCTGAAAACAAGGCCACTGCTCTGTTAGAGACAAAATCATTCAATGTTCAGTTACTGAACATTACTGATTCACAGAATATTCTAACCTGCACAATCACAGTAAAAGGAGAAAGTAAACAACATTCTTGGCAAAGACAGAATGAACCAGCTACTTGTATAAAAACAGCTCAGAACAAAGGGGCTGAATCCTCCACAAACTGACAAATCAGATTTGTAGATAGAGATTGGAAATCTTCAGAAAAAACCCTTCCCTGCTGATGGTGTGTGCTAGAAACCATTCTCAGTGTGAACTGCCACTTATTTCCTTTGAAGAGAATCTGTTTCCCCTCACAAAAGGAGGTGTGTTGCTCACTTACATACTGACTTACAGATAAAGGTAGCCTGATCAGGGACTCGCAGGTTAATTAAGCTATTAGTGACAGTGCACTGCACACAACAAGAGCTCAGACCACAACAGATTCTCGTGAAACCAACAGTGCAATGAAAACGGCGAATTGGTCTTTATAATCATGCAGCCTCTCTCAATTAAAATAATCCCAGGCAACTTCTCAACATTTTAAAACTATTGATATCAATGAATATATATTTATTTCCATTCCTAATTTCCTCCAAAAAATGTATCTGATTATTCTCTTCAAAATGTATTTTAATTGGTATATTCCAAATCACAATTCATTTCCAATTATTCTTAGTGCAAAACAACTTGCAAACTAAAATAGTTTTCATGACAATAATGACACTGGAAACTTTGTTATGTAGTTTAACCATATTTCCAAATATTGTCTTGTTTCATTATTGCAGTGAAGCTAAAATTAAAGTCTATTTATTTTCTCTGATATCCTTCCATTACTTTATTCCCTAATAAGAATGCCCATGGTGTAATGGGTGACAAGCATTAAATAAAATTGAATTTTCATTGAAGGAACTTGTACAAATAATCAAATATTATTCAGTTCATTCATTGTCGTTGATTATCTGTTATTTTCATTGTATGATCACGCTAAATTCACTTAAATAATCACAGTAGAATTTTCACCTCTATAGATATGTAAAGTGAATGCCAAATTATTAATATTTCAAGTCAAACCAAATTTACATTTTGTTCTGTTTGAATCCAGGAATGACAGAATGTGTTACATTATTATGGATGAACTTAGGATCATTTGGGAGGCAGAGGGGGTCATAGATCGGAGCTTTAGGGAGGTAGAAACTCCAAAGATTGCAGACAGATGGGTGACAGTGAGGGGGACTGGGACGAAGCAGCCAGTGCAGGGACCCCCTGCGGCCGTTCCCCTCAAGAACAAGTATACCATTTTGGATACTTGTAGGGGGGGGGGGTGACTTACCAGGGGTAAGCAATGGGGTTCAGGCCTCTGGCACGGAGCTTGTCCCCATTTCTCAGAAGGGAAGGGTGGAGAAGAGTAGTGCAATAGTAATTGGGGACTCGATAGTTCGGGGCACAGATAGGCGATTTTGTGGGGGCGAGAGAGACTCACGTTTGGTATGTTGCCTCCCAGGTGCAAGGATACATGACGTCTCTGATCGTATTTTCTGGGTCCTTAAGGGGGAGGGGGAGCAGCCCGAAGTCGTGGTCCACATTGGCACCAACGACATAGGTAGGAGGAGGGCTGAGGATGTTAGGCAGGCTTTTACGGAGCTAGGTTGGAAGCTCAGAGTTAGAACAAACAGAGTGGTTGTCTCTGGATTGTTACCCGTGCCATGTGATAGAGAGTCGAGGAATAGGGAGAGAGAACAGTTAAATGCGTGGCTACAGGGATGGTGCAGGAGGGAGGGATTCTGGTATCTAGATAACTGGGCTTCTTTCTGGGGAAGGTGGGACGTCTATAAACAGGATGGTCTACAACTGAACCTGAGGGGCACCAGTATCCTTGGGGGGAGGTTTGCTAGTGCTCTTTGCGGGGGAGTTTAAACTAACTCTGCAGGGGCATGGGAACCTAGACTGTGGTTTTATGGTGCAGGACCTGGAGTGTAGGGAGGTTAGGAATATGGCATCAATCTCAAAGGAGGGTGCCTGTAAACAGGTAAGTGGCTTGAAGTGTGTATTCTTCAATTCAAGAAGTATACGAAATAAGGTAGGTGAACTTGCAGCATGGGTTGGTACCAGGGATTTCGATGTTGTGGCTATTACGGAGACATGGGTAGAACAGGGACAGGATTGGCTGTTGCAGGTTCCAGGGTTTAAATGTTTTAGTAGGGTCAGAGGTGGGGGTAAAAGAGGGGGAGGTGTGGCATTGCTTGTCAAAGAGAGTATTACAGCGGTGGATAGGACAATGGATGAAGACTCGCCTTCTGAGGTAGTTTGGGCTGAGGTTAGGAATAGGAAAGTTGAAGTCACCCTGTTCGGAGTTTTCTACAGGCCTCCTAATAGTCCTAGAGACATAGAAGAAAGGATTGCGAGGATGATTCAGGAGAAGAGTGAAAGTAATAGGGTGGTTGTTATGGGGGACTTTAACTTTCCAGATATTGAATGGGAAAGCGAGAACTCGAGTTCGTTAGATGGGTCGGTGTTTGTCCAATGTATGCAGGAGGGTTTCCTGACACAATATGTAGACAGGCCAACAAGAGGTGAGGCCATACTGGATTCGGTTCTGGTAACGAATTGGAGGAAGGTGAGCACTTTAGGGACAGTGACCATAATTCGGTGGCTTTTACTCTAGTGATGGAGAGGGATAAGTGTACACTGCAGGGCAAGAGTTATCGCTGGGGGCAGGGAAATTATGAAACGGAGACGCACGACTTAGGATGCGTGGCTTGGAAAAGTAGGCTTCAAGGGAAGGGCGCAATCGATATGTGGAGCTTGTTAAAGGAGCAACTATTGAGTGTCCTTGATAAGTATGTACCTGTCAGGCAGGGAGGAAAAGGTCGTGTGATGGGGCCCTGGTTTAATAAGGAATTGGAATCCCTTGTTAAAGGGAAGAGGGTGGCCTATGTAAAGATGAGGCGTGAAGGTTCAATAGAGGCGATTGAGAGTTATAATGTAGCCAGGAAGGATCTGAAGAGAGAGCTAAGAGCAGCAAGGACGGGACATGAAAAGTCCTTAGTTGGTAGGATTAGGCAAAACCCAAAGGCTTTCTATAGGTATGTCAGGAATAAAAGAATGACTAGGGTAGGAATAGGTCCAGTCAAGGATAGTAGTGGGAAGTTGCGTGTGGAGGCTGAAGAGATTGGGGAGACACTGAATGAATACTTTTCGTCACTATTCACTCAGGAACAGGACATTGTTGCCGATGTGAATACTGAGTCACAATTAATTAGAATGGACAGCTTTGAGGTATGTCGGGAAGAGGTGTTGAAAATTCTGGAGAGGGTGAAAATAGATAAGTCCCCTGGGCCTTATGGCATTTATCCGAGGATTCTCTGGAAAGCAAGGGAGGAGATTGCAGAGCCATTGGCCTTGATTTTTATGTCCTCGTTGTCTACGGGAATAGTGCCAGAAGACTGGAGGATAGCAAATGTCGTTCCCTTGTTCAAGAAGGGGAGTAGGGTTAACCATAGTAACTATAGGCTGGTGAGCCTCACTTCTGTTGTGGGCAAAGTCTTAGAGAGAATTGTAAGGGATAGGATTTATGCACGTCTGGATAGAAATAATGTGATCAAGGATAGTCAGCATGGTTTTGTGAAGGGCAGATCGTGCCTCACAAACCTTATTGAATTCTTTGAGAAGGTGACTAAGGAGGTGGACGAGGGGAAAGCGGTAGATGTGGTGTATATGGATTTTAGTAAGGCGTTTTATAAGGTTCCCCATGGTAGGCTACTGCAAAAAATACGGAGGTATGGCATTGAGGGTGAGTTGGAGGTTTGGATTAGGAATTAGCTGGCTGGAAGAAGACAGAGGGTAGTAGTGGTTGGTAAAGCTTCATCTTGGAGTGCAGTTACTAGCGGTGTTCCACAAGGATCTGTTTTGGGACCATTGCTGTTTATCATTTTTATAAATGTCCTGGAGGAGGGGCTAGAAGGTTGGGTGAGCAAGTTTGTGGATGATACGAAAGTCGGTGGAGTTGTTGACAGTGAGGAAGGATGTGTCAGGTTACAGCGGGATATAGATAAGCTGCAGAGCTGGGCAGAAAGTGGCAAATGGAGTTCAATGTAACGAAGTGTGAGGTGATTCACTTTGGAATGAGTAACAAAAATATGGGGTACTGGGCTAATGGTCGGATACTTGATAGTGTGGATGAGCAGAGGGATTTTGGTGTCCATGTACACAGATCTCTGAAAGTTGCCACCCAGGTAAATAGTGCGGTGAAGAAGGCATATGGCGTACTGGCTTTTATTGGTAGAGGAATTGAGTTCCGGAGTCCTGAGGTCATGTTGCAGTTGTATAAGACTCTGGTGCGGCCGCATCTGGAGTATTGTGTGCAGTTTTGGTCGCCATACTATCGGAAGGATGTGGAGGCACTGGAACGAGTACAGAAGAGGTTTACCAAGATGTTGCCTGGTATGGTAGGAAGATCGTATGAGGAAAGGCTGAGGCACTTGGGGTTGTTTTCATTGGAGAAAACAAGGTTTAGGGGTGACTTGATAGAGGTGTCCAAGATGATTAGGGGTTTAGATAGGGTTGACCATGAGAACCTTTTTCCACATATGGAGTCAGCTATTACGAGGGGGCATAGCTTTAAATTAAGGGGGGGGGTAGATTCTTTACTCTGCGAGTCGTGAGATCGTGGAATGCCTTGCCAGTAGCAGTGGTGGGTTCTCTCTCTTTATGGGAATTTAAACGGGCATTGGATAGGCATATGGAGGATAGTGGGTTAGGTGTGCTTGGATCGGCGCAACATTGAGGGCCAAAGGGCCTGTACTGTGCTGTATTTTTTATGTGTTCTATGTTCTACACTTGATTAGTTCCCAAGGATTTATCCATCTTATATGCACTTTAGAACCTTCAGTACCTCATGGAAGACATGACTGTTTTTTTTTCCCTGACCTCTCCAGTCTTCCTCCACAGTAAGTTCAAACGTGAAATTTTTGCTCAGAATCTCGCTTATCTCCTCTGGTTCCACTCATTCGTCTACATGGAGCCATATTCCGCCCCAGTTAATCTTCTGTTGTTAATATATTTGAAGAATCTCTTTGGATTTTCCTCAGCCTGATCTGCCCACACGTTTTGTGGTCCCCTTTGTGCCCTCCTGATTTCCCTGTGAAGTGAATTAGTCAACCTACAATGTTCTTCAATGGATTCCATTAATCTAGCTGGCTATATGTGACATGTGTCCCCTATTTGTTGACCAGAGACTCAATACCCCCAGTCATCCAGTGTTTCTTACTTGCGTCAGCATTGTCATTCACACTAATAGGAATATGCAAGTCCCAAGCTCTCATTTTATCTCTTTTCAAAGCTTCCCATCTGCCTGACATCCGTTTACCTGCAAATAGCCTCGACAATCAATTGTTAAAACTCTTCACACATCGCTTCTAGATTCAGGGAAGGCTTGTTTTGATCATTAACTTGTGGACCAGCCATGTTCTTTTCCATCGCTATTTTCAATCTCATACGGTTGTGGTGATTTTGCCAAAGTGTTGCCCCACGAACACCTCAGTCCCTTTCCCTACCTTGTTTCCCAAGGGGAGGTCAGTTATTACCCCTTCCTGTAGTCTCATCATTTACATTCTGACTCGGACAGTTTTCTAGAACACGCCTAACAAATCCCTCCCATCCAAGTTCTGAACACTCTGGCAGGCCCAGTCTAAGTTTGGAAAGTTAAAATCCCCGACCATTACTCCTCTATCATTCTTACAGATATCTGAGATCTCCCGACATATTTGCTATTCCTTTTCCCGCTGACTATTGAGGCCCTGTAGTGCAGTCATCTCAAAGTGATGACCAACTCTCATTTCTCATTTCCACCATTACAGCATCACTGGGCGATCCCCAGAAATATCCTCTCGAAGTGCTGCAGTGATGTTTCACTGATCAAAAACTCCACTCCCCCTCCTCTCTCACCTCCTGTTCATTCCATCCCGTAGAATCTGTTCCCTGGAACATTGAGCTGTCAGCCCTGTCCCTCCCTCAGCTGTGTTTCTGTCATACCAATGGCGTCCCAGTCCCATGTCCATGCCCCAAGTCCATCTGCTTTACCTGTTGGGCCTGTTATGTTGAAATAAAGCTTTTTAATTGATCAGTTTTCCCTCATTTCCTGCTGTGCTCTTGTCTGCCTTGTCTATTTAAATGACTCTCTTGAAATTCTGTCCCAGCCTCAACCTTCAGACTGTAGCCTGAGACCATTCTCCTCACTGTGGACAACACACTTCGCTATCATATCATCTGTAAACCTAATAATTAGACCTTCTTCTTTCACATCCAAGATATTAATGTACATAATAAACAGCAATGGTTCCTGCACAGTTCCCTGTGATACACCCACTGGTGAAAGTATTTCAAACACAAAACCAACCCTCCAAAATTGTGGATCCAATATGCCAACTTGCCTTGAATCGCATTGGTCTGTTGGACCAGCCTTCCATGTGGGACCTTGTCAAAAGCCATAGTGAACCCCAAAGAACTCACATCATCTGCACTGCCCTCATCAATACTTCTATTCGTGATTTCCAAGAAATCTCAGCTGAATTCATCAGACAGGATCTTCCTTTACCAAATCCGTGCTGACTATCCCTAATTGTTTCCTGCCTTTCCAATTTTTGATTCATTCTGTCCCTCAGAATTGTTCCCAATAATTTCCCTCCCCCTGCTGTCAGACTATCTGCTCTGTAATTACCTGGCCTATCCCTGCTGCCCTTCTTGAGCAAAGGAACCACATTAGCGATCCTCCAGTCATTCTGCACTTCACCTCTGGTTAGCAAAGTATTAAATATATCCAGCAGGGCCCTAGCAATATCCTTCCTTCCCTCCCATAGCCGCCTGGTATACATTTCATTGGGCTCTAGGGATTTCTCCACCTTTATGCCTATGAAAACATTTAATACCTCCTCCATATTGACATTAACATATTCTCCAACCTCATCATCTCAACGGAAATTCCCGGATACAATGCCTTTCTCCTGTGTGATTACAGATGGGAAGTATTAATTGAAGACCTCACCTGCTTCCTCTGGCTCCATACACAGATTGTCCCCTTGGTTTCCAACAGGCTGCAGTCTTTACTGGGAATCATCTGACTCTGACTATAGTCACAAAATAGCTTTTCCTTAATAGTGTCTGCCAAGGATATTTCATGGCCATTACTTACCCCTTATTTTTAAGGACCCCTTGCCCTCTCTGTTCTTGTGAAGAGTTTCACCTATGTTTATTGAAATGCATTTCCTCGATCAAACTCACGATATCACTTGATCAGTATTCAGTGGACTTTCTCCCTTTGTCATTCCCAGTTTATTAACACACTGGCCATGGATCCTCACTGTATGACTTTAAAATGCTCCACTTTCCAAATATAGCCCTGACTGCAGGTGGTTCATGCCAGTCTCTGTTTGCCACATTCGATCTCATTATAGGAGACTCCGTTGTGAGGGGGACAGACAGGAGAGTGTGTGGCTGCAGAAGTGACCCAAGGATGGTGTGTTGCCTCCCGGGTACCAGGTCAAAGATGAGCTGTTACTGAATATTCTGAAGGTGGAGGGTGAACAGCCAGAGGTTATTATGCACATCGGTCCACATGACAGAGGTAGACAAAGGAATGGGGCCCTGTGAAATGCGTATCGGGCATTAGGTCAGAAGTTAAAAAGCATCACCTCATGGGTAGTGAGCTCCAGATTACTCTCAGTGCCACGTGCCAGTGAGGATAGACATAGAAAGATAATCCGGATGGATCTGTGGCCGAGGAGGTGGTGTAGGGGGCACAGGGTATTCAGATCTTTGAGCATTGAGATCTCTTCTGGGTTAGAGGTGACCTGTACAAGATGGGGGGGGGGGGGGGGGCGCCTTGGACTTGACGCAGAGGAGCACCAGTATCCCTTGGTGGGGGGGTTGGGGGGGGTGCAGGTGGGCTGACTGGCAACGCACGAACCTGACTGGGAAGGCAGACTAGCTCAGAGCATGGATTGGCTCTGGATACTGGGATATTCCAGCCATCGCAGAAATATGGCTGAGAGACATAGGACACTGTGGGCAAGGAACAGCTACATTCGAGGCTTCAATCCCATCATCTTGTGAGGGCATTTCTTTCCCCTCTGCTGTATGGTCCTCACTGAGACAACCCAGGTGGTCCCAGGTATCAAGCCTGGCCCATGCTGTATTAGTGATCTCTGTAATATCCTCCATTCCTGATCATCTTTCCTCTGTTTGGAATCTCCTCTAGTCCCCACAATGCTCTCTGTCTCTGTCAGGTTCTCCAATCCTAACAACCTAATCCCTAAACGTCTCCAGTAGATACTAAATTCCTTCATCCCGGGAAACCCCGACAGTCCTGTCTATTCCTGTAAGCCCCTCCTACCAATACTACCCTCCATGTCAATGTATTTGCCTTTAATCTCTCCATCCTTCCCTATCTGGGTAAATGTTTCTAGCTCCTCCAAGTATTCCTTGTCTGTGAAGAGTTATTCACTCGATTGAACTGTCCCGATCTGTGTAATCCCTTCCAGATCTAAATACCTCCCTGTCTTTGTAACTATGTCTGGGTCCTACCTGAGAATCTCACTATCAGTGTAATCTCCCAAGGAACTCCTGACTTTAGGAATCCCCTCCACCTGATAACATCCTCCATGTCTGTAGAAACCTTCCAGTTCAACCGTCCCTATCATGGAACTTAGTCTCTATAATCCTAATGATGACGATGAACTCTTCCTCTCTAAAGCGCACTCAATCTCTGCTGGTCCCTGCTCCCCTCCCTGTGTATGTAATCTGCTTCAGTCACTACATAGCTTTATACCTTTAACGTCCTCCCCATGTGACGACACTATTTATTTCCGTTACCTTCATGAGCTTCCGTAATTCTCACTGTGACTCTCTTCATGTTCCATCCCGACATCCCTCCGTTTTTCTGAAAAGTCCTCCTTCTTCTTAAAACCCTCCCTAACTATGTCTCCTGTTCCAGCCTCCACATGTCTCCCTGGAGCAGTCAAAGCTGCTCCAATAACCTCAAAGCCTCCTGGTGTTTCTAATTCCCTTTAGTTGTGAAACTCTCCCCATGTCTGTAATATATCCTGCAGTGTCGAAAGCTCTCCCTATATTTGTATTATCCTCCAATCCCTACAAATGCCCCTGTTTTTGTAACATTATCCTGCACCTTGAAACCTCCTGATTGCTGAACATTCTTCAGGCTCTGCACTTGCTCCCTTTCTGCTACTTTCTCCTGCTCTTAGAACACTCCCTGTCAGTATGATCACCTGCAGTCTCTGCAGCCATCCGTATCTCAAACCACAAGCTGCCTCCACAACCCTCCCCACACCTTTTCCTGCTTCCAGTCCCTTCAGCACCTTCTATAAATGCAAACTGCCCATTTGTCAAGGCAACTCCAGTTCCTACAATGTTTGCCAGAATCTGATGCCCACACTCTCTCTAATCTGCAAGTCTCTCTGTAATCTGTTAACATCTGCAGCCACCACTGCTGTCCATAACTTTCTTCGGTCTTCCAGTCCCATTAAGCTTCCCATTCTTGCATTAACTAAAGCCCGTGTATCTTAGTACTGCCTAGAAAACTTGCATGTCTATGTAAACTGCTCCAACCCCTCACGATCTCCATAAACACCTGCTACCCCGAAATCCATCTCTATTTGAATTACCTCTTCCAGTCCTGTCAAAACCCCCAATCTATGGAGCCCATTTAATCTTCCCTTGTTGGGTAATCTCTTGAAGTACCTGGTGATTTCCCATTTTTAGCAGTTTCCCTAATCTTTATGACTCTCCAATTCCGATAAGACTCACTTTCAATGCCAGATTATCTAGTCTCAAAACTTAGCTATAATCTGCTTATTCTTCTCCAATTCTAAGAAATTAATCTATTTAAATTTCACTCTGGATCTCCCCCAACCCTCCCAACCACAGGAACCTCTTTCATTTTGAGCAACCCTCCCCATCTGTGTAACTGTCTCTAACCCAGTAACCTGGCATTCTCCATTGCCTTCCTATCTATGAGCCTTCAGAACCTAGAAGCCTTCGAATATCTATAAACTTCTTCCGTCACTGCAACCTTCCATATCTCTCTTAGGACTCTTCTCTTGGAAACACCCCCCTGTCTGTCCCCCTCAGTCTGCCTGCCTCACCCTACACCCATCCCTATCCCTATTTCCAGAATTTAATCCAGCTCTGTCTATCTCTGTAAATTCCTCCAATCCCCAAACCCCTTTGTCCCGCTGACATTCTTGATCAGATGTAACTCTGTTTAACTCTAACATCCTTGTGTCCCTGTAAGTCTCCCTATCTCTGTAACCTCTATCCATCTGTTTAAACCCACCACTACTGAGGAATGACTCCCCGTATTCGCCATAAGGCAGATGGAATGACAGTGAATTGATATGATGGAACCCCGTCATTCCGGAGATGTCGCTGCAGAATGACCATCACAGGGAAGGGAATATTGAAGGATTGTTGGGGATCTATGCAAAAAGGCAACAAGTTGTTAAGAAATGATGAGGTTAGTGCATTAATGAGACAGTCATATCGATCTGAAGATCAAATGTTGGAGTCTGTTTGGGTGGAGCAAGCAGCAGTAACGGTTAGCTGGAATTATTTTATGGGCACCAGTAAGTGATGGCAATGTCAATATGGTTACGATCAGGGCACTGAATATACTTGTCGCAAGGGCAGTACAGTTACTGTGTGTGACGGTGGTCTCCATCCCGACTGGATAACTAATGAATATCAGGGCTATAATGGATGGAATCCTGGATTGTTTACGAGATGGTTTTCCATGACATCATATCAAGGAGCCAGCAACAAAAATATCTATTGTGGATCAAATGTTGTGTAATATTAAATACCTTAAAATCCTAATCTAAAGGAGTTTTGTGAGCAGAGACCCACAATGTTATAAGGTAGATGCTCAGTTTGAGATAAGATCATGAGAAGTAGGAGTGAAATTAGACCATTTGGCCCATTGAGGATGCTCTGCCCTTCAATCTGATCATGGCTGACCTGATACTCTTCAACTCTACTTTCCTGCCTTTTCCACAAAGCCCTTGTTTCCCTGATTCAGTAACATCTGACCATCTCTGCTGTAAATATTCATAATGACCCAGCCTCGACAGCCCCCTCCAAACAGGAATTCCCAAAGAGTCACTACCCTCTGAGTGAAGACATTCCTCCTCATCTCCATCTTAAATAGGTGAGCTCTTGATTGGATTTCATGGCCTCTGATTACAAATTCTCACACAACTGAAACGAAGGGAAATGACAAAGATAATTATTGGAGATGAAATGAAAATTGGTGGAGATGGGGTTAACGAACAAGAATGTCCAAGATTGCAGAGCTTTACAGATCAGTTGGAAAGATGTGCAGAAAAATGACAAATTGAGTTTAATCTGGACAAGTGTGAGGTGATGTCAGATTCAAGCGGAAATTTAGGATACTGAGGGAAGTTGAGAAACAGAAAGATCTTGGTGCAAGACATTAAATCCCTGAAAATGGCAACAGAAGTGTTTCAAACAGGAAAGAAAACAAATAGAACACTGGCCTTCATCGGTCACAACATTGGGTATAGTGGTTTGCACCTGATGTTGTAATTGTCTGAAACTTCTGTTTGGTCACATTTGGAGTACTGTGTGCAGTTCTCATCTCCACACAATAGGAAGGATGTGGAGACTTTGGAGGGGGTACAAAAGGGGTTTATCAGCACGTTGCCTGTGTAAGGGTTTTCATGGTGTGTTCGGTGTAAGGGGAATTTAAACAAAGCTGGATTGTTTTGCGAGAGAATCAGAGGCTGACAGGAGACCAGGTACAAGAATATAACATACGGAGAGGGATAGATAATGTGGATAGTCGGAATCTCTTTTCCAATGTGTAAGTTTTAAATACTAGAGTGCATAGGTTTAAGGTGAGAAAGAGGACGTTTAATCGAGATGCGTGTGACAAGTTTTTTTTTAATATAGAGAGTGGAGTTTACCGAGGGAGGTCGTAGCAACAGAATGTGAATAAAGTTTCAAAGTGGCATTTAGACAGAAACATGAACAGGGATACGGGATATAGACCATGTGCAGGCAGATGATAAGAGTTAGAATAGCATCTTGCACAGCACAGCCATGGTGGGCCGAAGGGCCTGTCACTGTGCTCTACTGTTCTATTTTCTAACTTCACAGCATCTGCCCGATCAGAGCCCCTCAGAATCTTGGATGGTTCATTCCATTTCACTCTCATTGTCTAAACTTCAATGGATTCAGCGTCCACGTCCTCCACCTCTTCTCACTAGAAAATCCCTCCATTCCCAGGATCAACCGAGTGACGCTTCTATGACCTGCCTCCAATGCGACAGTATCTTTTCTTCGGGAACTCAAACTGTTCATAATATTCTAGGTGTGGTCTGACTTGAACCTTGCCTAGTTTTAGCCAGTTTGCCTATTTTTAGACTCCATTTCCTTTGTAATAAATGCCAGCATTTGATTTGACTTCTCTATTACCTGCTGACCTTGGAAGCTAACCTTTTTAGATTGATGAACAAGAACTCCCATAACCCTTTCTCCTGCCAGTCTGAAACCAAATAGTGTTAGCCTGACATTAAGTCGGGAGCATACTAAAATTGTTAGAAAGAATATTTAAAAATACAATAACTGGCCACGCAGGAACACATTTTATAAAAGAGAATTTGTTTTTGAGCCTGTTGGATTTAATTGGTTTGTGTGAATATAAATGGCTTAATTGAATGGGTATAGAAGGGGTGTAGTGGTACAGGGGATATGGTGTCTTTGAATTATCAGAAGCCTTTACACAAATTTCAATAAGGGCTAATGAGTAACTTGGTAGAGAATAGGGCCTCTGAAATATGAATAAGTTCGCCTATGTGTGGAACCAGAGGAAGTGGGTGAGATATTAGACAAAATAGTGTTGTCAGTATTTACTGTGGCGAAAGACATGGAAGTTCGGGAAAATGGGGAAGTAAATAGTGATGTCTTAGAAAGAATCCTCAACAGAGAAAAGAAAGTGCTGGAATCTTAAAACAAATAAAGTTAGATCAATCCTCAGTAGCTCATTAGGTGTAAACTAGAATATTGTTGAAATCTAGGGAAGAGATTGCACTGCCCCTAATAGAAATATTTATATTATCAACAGATGCAGTGTGGTGCCGGAAGACTGGAGGGAGGATAATGCTGTTCCATCACTTAAGGGCTGCAGGGAAAAGCCAGGAAATTACAGCCCAGTGAGCCCAGTGCTGGGGAAGTTGTTTGAGGAGATTATGAGAAAAAGGTACCACATATATTAACAAAGGCAAGGGCTGATTAGAGACAGTCAGCATGGCTTTGTGAGTGGAAAACAGTGTTTCCCAAACCGGATTCACTCTTTGAGGAGGTAGCCAAGACAAAGATGAAGGCAGACCAGTGAACATTGTCCACATGGACAGCAAGCGTTTAACATGGTTCGAAGGGATTTCGAACATCTAGTCAAGAGGAAGAAGGAAGCTTATTTAAGGATGAGGAAGCAAGGGTCAGAAAGCTTTTTCAGGGGTAACATAGAGCAGCACGATGGCTCAATGGTTAGCACTGCTACCTCATAGCACCACGGACTCCATTTTGATTCCAGCCTCAGGCGACTGTCTGTGTGGAGTTTGCACATTCTCCACGTGTCTGCGTGGGTTTCCTCCAGGTGCTCCGGTTTCCCCCCACATCCCAAGGATGTGCATGTCAGGTGACTCAGCCAAGATATATTACCCATAGTGTTCACGGATGTGTAGGTGTGGCGCATTAGTCAGGGCAATTGGGGAGTAATAGGGTGGAGGAATGAGTCTGGGTGGGATACTGTTGGCAGGGTTGATATGGAGGTGTTGGGCCAAATGGCCTGTTTCCATACTGTCGGGATTCTCTGAAAGTACCAGGAAGGAACTTAGGAGTGGACTTAGGACAGCTAGAAGGAGACATGAAAAATCATTGTTGGGAATGATTAAGGAAAACCGTAAGGCAGTCTCCACTTTAGTGAGGAACAAGAGGATGGCCATAGTGAGAGTAGGGCCTGTCAGGGATAATGGAGGGTACTAGTGCCTGAAGTCGGAGGAGGTAGGGAAGGACCTTAATGAATCCTATGCCTCAGTATTCACTGCTGAGAGGGACATTTGTGAGGACAGCCTGAAACAGGCTGATGTACGTGAACAGATTGATGTTAAGAATGAGGATATACTGAGAATTTTGGAAAGGATAAGTATAGATAAGTCCGCTGAACTAGATGGGATGCGCCCAAAGTTACTGCACGAAGCGAGGGAAGAAATTGTTGCACTTTGTTGATGACCTTTGCACCCTCACTGTCACTGCAGTCAGACCAGATGATTGGAGAGTTGCAAATTTTATTCCCTTGTTCAGGAAATGGAATAGGGATAATCTTGGGAGTTACAAACCTGTCAGTCTTATGTCTGTGGTGTGCAGATTATTGCAGAGGACTCCGAGACAGGATTTATGATTCCTTGGCAAACCATAGTTTGATTACAGATATTCAGCGTGGCTTTGTAAGGGGCTGATCATAAATCTTATAAATCTTATTGAATCTTTTGAGAATGTGACAAAACACCTTTTAGGCTCAATTCAGAAAGTACAGAGACATGGGTTGCCGGGAAACCTGTCTGTCTGGATATGAAATTAATGGCCCCCAGAAGATAGAAGGTGATGACAGATGAAAAGCATTCATCCTGGAGCTCAGTGACCAGTGGTTTTCTGCAGGGAGAGGTTCCAGGACCTCTGCTCTTTGTGAGTTTATGAATGACTTGGATGTGTGAGTTGAAGAGTGGGTTAGTAAGTTTGCCAATGACACAAGCATTGGTGGAGTGGTGAATAGTGTGGAGGACCGTTGTAGTTTGCAACGAGGCAATGACAGGATGCAGAGCTGGGCTGACAAGTGGCAGATGGAAGTCAATCTGGAAAAGTGTGAAGTCATTCATTTTGAAAGATTGAATTTGAATATAAAATGCAATGTGAAAGGCAGGATCTTTGGCACTGGGGAGGAACAGAAGGATCTTGGGTAACACATCCAGAGATCCCTCAAAGTTTGCCACCCATGATGATAGTCTTGTTAAGAAGGAACATATTGTGTTGGATTTCATTAGCTGGGGGGTCGAGTTTTAAAGCCGCAAGGTTATGCTCTAGCTCTATAGAGCCCTGGCTGGACCCCATTGGTAATATTGTGTTCAGTTCTGCTCCCTTCATTACAGGAAGGATGTGGAAGCTTTAGAGAGGGTAAAAGGGAGATTTACCAGGATTATTTCTGGTCTGGAGAGCATGTCTTATGAAGAAAGTTTGAGGGAGCTAAGGCTTTTCTCATTGGAGTGAAGACGTGTGAGGGTGACTTGGCAAAGGTGAACAAGATGATGAGAGGCACAGAAAGAGTGAATAGTGAGAGACATTTTTTACCCTGACATAAATAGCTATGACAAGGGGGTGTAATTTTAAGGTGATTAGCGGATAGTTAAGGGGAGATTTCAGAGGTAGGTTCGTTACATACAAAGTGGTGGGCGAGTGGAATGCACTGCCAGTGGTGGCGGTAAAGTTAGATGCATTAGGGACATTTAATATATTCTGGATAGGCACATGGATAATAAAATGAAGGGTGTGTAGGTTAGTTTGATCTTACGTTCAGATAAAAGTTTGGAATGCCATCATGGCCGAAGGGTCTGGTGCTGCACTGTCCTGTGTTCTTTGTTCCGTATGGTAAAGTGGGTAATGAGCTCAGATCAATGAAAAACGATATGGCATTCAGGAGGAGTGAGGGAACTGGATACAAAATTGGGTTTGATGGTCGGAGACAGAGGGTGATGGGAGACATGTTGCCTTTCTGACTGGAGACATGTGACCAGCGGTGGAGTGGGCCCACTGTTGTTTGTCATTTGGATAAATTGTTTGGATGGGCATATTGGTATCCTGGAAAGTAAGATTTTATTTTTGAGTTATACTGAAATTGGTGGTAAAGTGGACAGTGAAGAAGGTTATCTGTGATTCAACAGGATGAACAGTACAGCTGGGATAGTGGGCTGAAGAATAGCAGATGGAGTTTAATTAAATAAATGTGAAGTGTTCCATTTTGGTGACACAAACCAGGTCGGGACTTGTACAGTTAATGCTCGGGCCCTGGGTAGTGTGGTCAATCAGAGACCCAGGGATGCAGGTACACTGTTCTTTGTAAGTGGTGTCACAGGCAGACAGGCTGGTGAAGCAGGCGTTTGGGATGGTTACCTTCATTGGGTAGAGCATTGAGAGTAGGAGTTGGGATGTCATGTTGAATCTGTACAAAACATCGGTGAGGCCACCATAACAACATTGTTGATCAGTAGGAAGAATTCACCTGGTTCACTTACCTGCTTTAGGGAAGGACACCTGACATTCTAACCTGGACTGGCCTTCATGTGACTCCAGACCCACAGCAAGAGGGCTGACTCTGAACTGCCCTCTGGGTAATTACCAGTGGGGACAAAGAATGTAGTCAAGGCAATGACACCCACATCCCATGAATGAATATATAAAAATACCTATGTCCCTCCCTACCTCTGCAAACCCCTCCAGCTGCAGCAATCCGTACTGACTTTGTAACAACGTTCAGGCCCTGACCACTCTCTGTAACAATTTCACCACCTCCATCCCCTTCATCTCTCCCTGTTCCTTTTGTGACAATAAACCCTGACAATGGTACCCCTTCCATCTTACCTCCTCCTGCGAGAAGACCCTTTGTAATTCCTTTATAACTTACTCCTAAACACTCCCTTACTGACGAATTTTAAGTAGTATTTGTGATCTTCTCAGCCTGATAATCTAATATGATCCATTCTGTCCTGAGTGAGGGACCAGTGGGAATTTCTTGCTGAGGTTTTGTCTGTCTCAATGGAGTGTCCTTTTGTTGAGTGTTTTACACTGTTCCTTCAAATGTTTTTCACTGTTCATTTACAGAATCGTTTCAGTCTGTTTAGCCTGTTTACCTTGGTCACTTCTCCGCTCAAACTCAAGTAATTCGCTATTTTCATTTCTAGTTGTAACTTTTCCTTTCTGTGGGTCTCTTTACAACATTATATTTCTTAAAATTGCACTTATCACAATTTCCTAGAGGATCTCTTAAGGTGATATGACTCATTCACTAAGTTTCATCACACAACGGTCGATCTGAGATAGTTACGTTCCTAGCCAGTTGTCCAATGTGTTATCCAAAGAAACACTGAAAAAAGAATTATTGGAACTCCTCTTCCAATATCACAGTTGTCCGTCTGACTGTCCCAGATTATGCGAAAATTGAAGTTTCCCAAAATTATCACAATGCCTTAGTTAAAAATTCCAATGTGTTCCTGTTTCAGTGATGAGCAATGAAATATTATTCGGTGGCTAAAAACTTCTGCTGCTTGTGTCCTTGGCAATTAGTAGCCAGAATTTACATTCAGACATGCTCTACTTCATGATCTGAGACCAAATGCTTTCTCTATAATGCCTTTCTTACCCATTATTGTTAGCGTTACCCATTTTGCCTGAGTTTCCACAAGCTTGTGAATCATTGAATATTTATGTCCACCTTTTGTTCGCCCTGTAACCACGTCTCCCTGGTGTCTAAATCTCTTCTTATCACTGCATCACAAATCCATCTACCTTATTGATGAGATTTTGTCCATTCCAAAAAAGTCATATTTTACTCTTTCCCACAATTTCCTGTCACAAACCGATTCACTGATGTACAGCTTTAGTTAAACTTTGTCCCATCCTGTTCCTTTCCGCTTGTCTTCAGCCACATTCCCATGCTGTTCCGATGCTTCATCTTTTCTTTTTGGATTTGGAAAGCTCCTTTCACTTGAACCCTGTCCTGCATCCTCTCTGTCAGTTTAAAGCCCTGTCCCATAAACTTACCGACATGATTGGCCAGGACACTGGTCCTAGCACGGTTCCAGTGGGGCCATCCTAATCGATTATTTTTTTTAAGCTAGGTATGGGCTGTGGGTGTCTGTGGCTGATCAGCCTTTCTTGCTCAGCCCTAGCTGCCCTTGAGCTGACTAACTTGCTCGGCCATTTCAGAGGGTAATTGAGGGGCAAACACTTTGCTGTGGGTATGTCGTACAGACCCCGTGAGGATGGGCAGATGTCCTTCTCTAAAGGGCAATTGTTTGGGTTTTTTGTACTTCAGCAATGGTTTCATACTTATTTATGGATTGTTACTTATTATTTTTTAAATTATTGATTTGAAATTCCACTATTTCTGATGGTGGGATTCAAATCTGTCTCCCCTGAACATTAGCTGTGGTTTGGGATACCAGTGCATTATGAAGCTAAACTCATGATTCTGTGATCCCGACACCTTCCAGCACTCTGGTGACATCACTCAGTATCTCTCCATGTGGTATCCCTCATTGCGTGGGTCTAATTGCAGTTTCTGTCAGTGCCTCCCGCTCTTGCAGTTACTCTAGATCCTGGGTCAACAGAATTCTACCTCCAGAAAGACACAGCAACACAGAGCTGGGATGGAGTTTGGGATTTTCCAGATCTCTGTTGGGACTCAGTGCCATTCTCCTTGTGTAACCCTCACTGCATCAGTCTAATGTCCCATTCTGTCTATTTGTCTGTCTCCTGTAGGTACTCAGGAAGTTCCTGGCTCAATAGACTTCCCAACTGCTTGGAGTCTCGTCTGTCACCACATTGAAGATGTTTGGTCAGCCAAAGAGACAAAGGGAAGGGAGATCTGGAGCCTTAGTAAAACCTGCAGTGAGGTAAGATCACTCATAGTGCACAGAGTAGTGAGCAATTAGAGGGCTCCAAACATCGGCTAACAAGACATGACACAGATGCAGTGCTGGAGGGGGAGCATTGTACAGACACACCCCAGGCTCAATCACCACGTCTACTTTAACTTACGATGTGAGACAGCATCGGGAGTTCAGAGATATCATTCCAGGCCTCTGCTGTCTTAGTGAGCATCAGTACAACAGAGGTTAAAGCAGGCCTCCCACAAGACATTGGGAATGCTGCCTGGGATCTTTCTTTTCTGTGTTCTCCCTCTAACACTGCACTAAGACTCAGTACCCTGTAACACTGTGTCTATGGCATGGCTTGTGCACAGGTGTCTTCAATAATTTGTAACTCCTATAACAGTTCCTGTCCCTGTAACCTCCTCCCTTCCCTGTACTCCCCCTGCATATTTGAAAGGTACTGCATTCTAGATTACCATCCCTATTGCTGTAAATTGCTTCAGTGTCTACAACATGCTTTGTTTCGGTACTCTAATCCTCTTTAACTGGATACAGAGTCATACAGCACGGAAACAGAACCTGTGGTCCAACTCATCAATGCTGCCCAGTTTTCCTATACCGAACGAGTCTCATTTGCCTGCGTTTGGACCTTTGCTCTTCAAACCTTTTCCTCTCCATGTACCTCTCCATGTTCCTGCCCAAATGTCTTTTCCATGTTGTAATTATTCTTGTTTCTCCCATGTGCCTCTGGCAGTCCATTCCATCTATGCACCATCCACTGTGGATAATGTTGCCCCTCAGCTCCTTCTTTAAATCTTTGCTCTCTCACCTCCCGTTTATAGCCTCTAGTTTTGGACTCACTTCCCCTTGTCTATTCACCATTCTTAGGAACCGTATGGTTTTGTAAAACTTTATAACGTCACTCCGTAGCCTCCTCTGCCCAAGAGAACTATTTAGAATAATGTTACAAATATCTCCAACGTATCTAACAAAGCACTGGACAATGACGGCAAGTGTCCTAAATGTCACTTTCGCCACTCTGTCCACCTGTAACTGTACCCCTTGGTCTCTCACTGTTCGACAACACTGGCTTGGGCCCTCCCATTAACTGTGTCATTCATCCCTGGTTTGTCTTAACAAAATCCAAAACCTGAATTAAACTCCATCTTTCATTCCCTGGTCCACTGGCCCAGTTGGTCAGTGTATTCACTGTATACGATAACTGTACTCACTGCCCACTACACCATTAATTTGATCATCTACAAACTTACTACCCATGACTCCTATATTCTCAACCAAATTGTTTGTGTAGGTGATGCATATCAGTGGACCCAGCCCTGAACCTTCTGGCACACCGCTGGTCACCGGACTCCAGTCTGAACAACAACCCTTTCCCACCGCCCTCTGTCTCCTATTGTCAAGCCAATTTTGTATCCAGTTGGCTAGTTCCCCCTGATCCCATGTGAACTAATCTTACGAAACAGTATATCTTGATAAATCCTGTCAATGACCCTGCTGACTTTAGTGTAGACAATGTATGGACACCACTTCAACAAAAGTATCAAGTTAATGAGACCTGACTTTGTCTGCACAAAGCCGTGCTGACTATCTTTCATCAATCCTTGCCTTTTCCAAATGAATGTGACTCCTGTCTGGCAGAATCACTTCTACAACTTACCCACCATTAGGCTAATTGGTCTTTAGTTCCCTGGTTTTCTATTGCAGCCTTTCTTAAATAATGGAATTAACCCACATTCTTGTCATAGAGTCATAAAGAATGGAAACTGACCCTTCACCTGATACCCAGCATAATCTCAAACTAAACTCATCCCAACTGCCTGTTGCTGGCCCAAATACCTCCAAAACATTCCTGTTCATATACTCATGCAAATGTCTTTTAAACGTTGTAATTGTACCCACATGCACCCCTTCCTCAGGAAGTTCATTCCACACTCAAACCACCCTCTGTCTAACAATTTTCCCCCATGTCTTTTTTTTTAAATCTCTCTCTTCTAACTTTAAAAATGTGGTCTCTCCTCTTCAGAATCCCCCACCCTGAGGAAAAGGCACCTACCATTAAATTGGTCTATATATCTCATTTTTTTTCACAAAAAGGACTCAGCCTATCCAGCCATTTTTCAATCTCAAGCCTTCCATACCCAGCAACATCCTGGTTAATCTCGTCTGAACCCGTGCAGCTTAATAATATCCTCCCTATAACTGGGCGGTCACAACTGGATGGAGTATTGCAGAAGAGACCTCACCAGTGTCCATACAATCTCAACATGTTGTCCCAAATCCTACACTCAATGGACTGAGCAATAGTCAAACATGCCAACACTATCTTATCCATCCTGTGATACAAACTTCAAGAAATATGTAACTGAACCTGGAGGTCTCTCTGCATTAAAACACTAACTGAGGCCCGAACATTAATTGTATAAGTTCTACCCTTGTTTGTTGTACTAAATGTATTCGTTGCATTTATTCAGATTGAATACCATCTACGGTTTTTCAGCCCATTCACCCATATTATCAAGGTCCATTTGTAATCTGAGTAAACCTCCTTCACTGTCCACTATGCCACCCTCCAGCCTTCCAGTACCTCACACTTGGCTGTCAATGGTACAAATACCTTTGCTAGGGGCTCCACCATTTCTTCCCTAGCATCCCACAATGTCCTGTGATACACTTAATGAGGTCCTAGGGCTTTCCATTCCTTTGTGTTTTAAAACCTCCAGCACCACCTCTTCCATAAATGCACTCTTTTCCAATCACAGAGATGGATACCATGGAAACAGAGCCTTCGGTCGAACGTATCTATGCTGACCAGGAGATCTAACACATCCCTCCCATTTATCAGCATTTGGCCCATGTACCTCAAAACCCATGTTATTCATGTTCCCATCCAGATACCTTATAAATGTTGTCATAATATCAGTCTCTGTTACTTTCTCTCTCAGCTCTTTCCATACACCCATCACCATGTGCATGAAAAAGCTGTCCCTTCAGTCCCTTTTAAACCTTTCCCCTCTAACCTTAAACCTATGCCCTCTAGTTTTGGACTCCCCAACCCCTGGGAAAAGACCTTAAATGTTTACCCAATCCATGTCCGTCATGGTTATATAAACCTCTGTCAGGTCACCCCTCAGTCTCCGATGCTCCACTGAAAATAACCCCAGCTTATTCAGCAGCAACCCGGGCAACATCTTGTAAATCTTTTATGAGCTCTTTTTAGTTTCACAACATCATTCCTATAGCAGGGAGACTGGAATTGCAGAGAACTCCAATTGTGGTCTAACCTATTACTCTTGTTCCCTGAGTTCCCCAGTCTTTGTCCACAGTAAGTTCTGGAGTGAAAAATGAGGGTCTTGGGAAATATCCTGCAGTTCCACACATGAATTGCCTCATTGATATTTAAGGGCCCCAACTTTGGCCTGAGGTACTCGTTTACTTCTAATATTTTATACAATCACTTTTGGATTCTCCTTATTCTTCTCTGCCGAGGCTTTTTCATGTATCTTTTCTGCATTACTGATTTCTACCCAAAGTGTATTCCTACAGTCCCTATGATTCTCAAGTATCCCCTTGATCCAGCTGGCTATACCTGACATTCGCCCCCTTTTGCGTGACCAGACCCTCAATAGACAGCCAGCGTTTCCAAATGCTGTCAGCATTGACCTACACAAAAAACAGGAACATGTTGGCGCTAAACGCTCAAATTATCTCACTTTTAAAATATTCTCACTTGCCAATCTTCCCTTTCCCTGCAAATACATTCCCCAGTCACCTTTTGAAAGTTCCTGGCTAATGCTATCAAGATTGGGCTGGCCCCGTTTTATAAACTGAACTTGTGGATCAGGCCTGTCCTTTTCCAGAGCTATTTGTAAACTAGTTGAACTGTGGTCACTTTAGCAAAATGCCGTCCCACTAACACCTCAGTCCCTTTCCTGATCTTGTTTCCCAAGGAGTTGGTCAGGTTTTGTCCCTTTCTCTTTTTAGGCCGTTTACATATTGATTGGGAGTTTTCTGGAACGCAATTACAAATTCCTCCCTTGCAAACACTGAACACTGGCAGTCCCAGTCTAAGTTTGGAAAGTTTAAACAAAATCCCTAAAATTACAGACCTATTATTCTGATTGATATTTGAGATCTCCCGACATACTTGTTCCTCAATCTGCCACTGGTTATTCGGGTTTAGTAGGACAATTGTATCAAAGTGATGACACGTTCTTATTTCTGAGTTCCACATAGCTTCATTGGGCGATCCCACAGGAATTTCCTCTCTGTGTACTGCTTTGATGATTCATGCAATCAAAACCCACCACCACGCATCCTCTCTTGCCTCCCCTTCGATGCTTCCTGTAGCATCTCTACCTTGACACAATGAACTGCCAGTCCTGCCCCTCCCTCAGCTGTGTTTCTGTAATAACTATAATATCCCAGTCCCATGTTCCAATCCATGCCCTGAGTTCATCTTCCTTAGCTGTCAGTCCCCTTGCAATGAAATAAATGCAGTTTAATCATCAGTTTCCCCCCGTTCCCTGTTATGTTCTTGTCTGCCTTGTCTTTTGAAATCACTCTCTTTAACTTGTGTACCAGCCTCAATCTTCGTTGTGACCTTACAACTGTTTAAGGTCCAATACCCTGCCAGACTAGTTTATATCCTCTCAAGCAGCTCTAGTAATTTACCCCATCAAGATATGGGTCTCGCTCCCGCTACCAGTTCAGGTGTCTTCCCCATCCTGTCTACCTGTGCTGACCCCTTCGGAGATCAATGGATTTATCCACCAAGGTCCCTGTGTTCCTCAGTACGCCGCAAGGACTGACCATTCATTGTGTCTGTCCGTTGGTTATCATACCTCCCACAAGTTATTACCTCACATTGATCAGAAATAAGTTCTGCTCAGATTATCATCTGATTGACATCAGATTGCAGCCTGAGACCATCCCGCTCACTGTGGACAACACCCTCACCTTTCATGGCATCTGCAAACCGAATAATGACACCTTCCACTTTCACATCCAAGTCATTAATGTACATCATAAACAACAGAGGTTCCTGCACAGATCCCTGTGGTACACCCGCTGGTGAAAGAATTTCAAACACAAAGACATCTATCCGCTAATTTTACATCCAATTTGCCAACCTGCCTTGGATCCCAATGGCTCTTTACCTTTGGATCAGCCTTCCATGACGGACCTTGTCAAAGGCCTTATTCAAGTCCATGTAACCCACATCATCTGCACTGCCCTCATCAATATTCTTAGACACCACTTCAAAATCTGAATTCCTCAGACAATATCTTCCTCTACTCAATCCGTGATGACTAAGCTGAGTTGATCACTGCCTTTTCAAATGTTGATTCATCCTCAGAATTGTTTCCAATAATGTCCCTCCCCCTGCTGTCAGACTCCCTGTTCTATAATTACCTGGCCTACCCCTGTTCCCCTTCCTGAATAAAGGTGAAAATGCGTTGCTGGAAAAGCGCAGCAGGTCAGGCAGCATCAAAGGAACAGGAGAATCGACGTTTCGGGCATCAGCCCTTCTTCCAGCATCTGCAGTCCTCACTTTCTCCTCCTTCCTGAATAAAGGAACCACATTAGCGATCCTCCAGTCATTCGGCACTTCACCTGTGGCCAGCAAAGTATTAAATATATCCACTAGGGCCCCAGCAACCTCCTCCCTTACCTCCCATAGCAGCCTGGGATACATTTCATTGGGCACTGGGAATTATCTCCAACTTTACGCCAAAGAAAACATTTAATATCTCCTCGTTATTGATCGTACCATGTTATAGAACCTCACCATCCAAAATGAAGTCCGCAGCTACAATGTCTTTCCCCTGTGTGAATACAGATGGGAAGTATTCATTGAAGACCTCAACTACTTCCTCTGGCTCCATGCACAGATTGTCCCTTTGGTTTCTAACAGGCCCCACTCTTTAGCTGGGAATCCTCTTCCTCTAACTACACTCATAAAATACCTTGTGACATTTCCTTAACAGTATTTTAATGAGGATATTTCATGGCCATTCTTTGCTACTCATTTTTAAGGACCCCCTTGCACTCTTGATACTTCTGAAGTGCTTCGCCTGTTTCCATCGTTCTGTACCTCCTTTATCCAGCTGACAGTATCCCTTGACCAGTATTCGCTCTTCAGGGACCACACCAGCCCTGAAATCTCACTGTATCACTTTAACATTTTTCCTCTTTCCGAATGTGAACGTAACTGCAAATAGTTCCTCCATGTCTGTGTTTGCCAGATCCTGTCTCCTGATAGTGAGAATGCCCAGTGACAGTGATATTAGAACGATTAGGGGGCTTCCCCAAATTTGGCCTCTTCACTTCTGCACTATTCCTTTTCCAATATGACTTGGAAACCTAGTTTTATGACCACCATCGCCAAAACATTACACAAATCCTTATGTTTGCCATCTTGTCCAGCACCTACAGCACCTACCTGTCTGTAACATCCAGCCCTTACTGACCTCCCCATCTGTGTACCTTCCTCCAGCCTCTCCAGGACATGGTGTCACTGTAACATCCTCCAGTCCCCACAGTACTCCTCCATCCTGTCTTACAGCACCCCATTACCTCTAACCTTCCACCTTCCATTTCACCTCCCTGTCTGTACAGAGTCCTTCAGTTCTGTAGCGTTTCCTGCCAACTGTCCCTTTGTGTAACGTTCTGAAGCCACTTGAACCGTCCCAATATCTGTAACGTTGCCCTCTCTTTCCATACCTCTCTGTCTCTGTAACAAACTCCCTTCTCTACAATGTTCCTTACCTCTGACCACCTCCAGTCAGTACTAGCCTTTCTAGCTCTCGAACATCCTGCAGCCACTAAAACCATTCATGTGTCTGAAACCTCCTCTCAATTGTTGTAACAACTTCCATTCACACAACTGCCTCTGTCTATTATCTCAGACAGTCCATAGAATCCTTGCTAACTCTGGAACCTCACCCAGTGTGCACAACTCTGAGCAGTACTAACTTCATTCAGTCTCCCCAACCGTCCCTACCTCTTACTGCCTGGAGATTCCACAGCCCTCCCTATTGCGTTAACCTCCTCCAGTCCCTCTCATGGACACCATCTGTGAAACCTTGTCCTATTCCTGACTATATATTCCTCCTTTTCCAATAAACCCTTGTGAACTTTGGAACCTGGTCTAATGTCTGCAGCGCTCTGTATAATCAGACACAAGGATGGCTCAGTGGTTAACACTGCAGCCTCACTGCGCCTGGGACCTGGCTTCGATTCCAGCCTTGGGCAACTGTCTGTGTGGACTTTGCATGTTCTCCCTCCGACTGTGTGGGTTTTTCCGGGCGCTCTGGTTTCATCCCACAATCCAAACGTTGCACGATCAGTGGATTAATTTTCATTAAGTGTGGTTTAGGTGAGCTAACCATGAGAAATGTAGGGGTAAAGGGGTGGGTCTGGGTCAGATGCTCTTCAGAGGTTTGGAATGGACTGGTTGGGTCGAATGGCCTGGTTCCAGACTGTGGAGATTCTATTCAGATTTTTGTCCAGTCCTGCCAACCATCCCGGTCTCTTGAACCTTGCGTCATTCCAGTATTCTCTTTAAAACTGTAATATCCTCCAGTCTCTAAGACACTCCTTTCCGATGTAACCTTCTCCAGTCCTTACAAAGATCGATATATAAACCTCTTCCTGTTTTGAGAACCTTCCCTACAACTACTGCCATTTGTTACACCACTCCCAATCACTGTTCCCTCCTGAAACTCCCATGAACATTCATATCTCTGAAACACATTGGACTGTCTCAACTTCCCTTTGACAGTTACGTGCTGAGACCTGCTTTATTTCAGTGAAGTAATTAAGTCTAGGCAACACTCACTGTTATAATATCCCTCCAGCCTTACAGCACCGAGGATCTGTAGAAGGTCTTTTCAACCCGACAGCCATCTCTGTGTCTGTAATCTCCTCCACTCCCCACAATACATTCTCTCTGAGCTCCTCTGTAGTCCACTAAACACTCCCTAACACTGTCTGTATCAGTGTAACCTTCACCAAAACACAACCTTCCCTATCTGTGTAAATCCCTACACCAGTCCCTATCCCGCTAAGCTCCGTCTAACAAGATAACCCTCCATGTCTGTGTATTTACCTTCAGTCCTTACATCCCTCCCTATCTGTGTAACCTTATCCATGCATATTTGCTTCACTCTCGTCAACTGTCCCTGTCAGTGTAATCTCTTCCAGACGCGAAAACTCTCCATCTCTTTAACTTTCTCAGGCCACACAACCCTCATATCTGTAACCTATTCCTGTTGGAGAACCCTCACTCTGTGAACTGCTCCAACTCTTCAACTCTCCATAAGCTCCTGCAGCTCTTACATCCCTCCCTATCTACCAAATCTCTTCCAGTCCCTAAACACCAACAGTCTAGGTGAGACCCGACCACCATCCCTATCAGTGTAATCCTCTCAGGTGTCGGCAGCACTTCTGATCTGTAGAACTCACTTAAATGCCTGTGACTCTCCCAATCAAGTTTCTACAAAACTCACTATCTATTTAACACTTTCCTGTCACTATCATCCCCCGTCAATATTAGCTCCTCCACTGTCTCCACCATTTACCCATCTCCATAACCTTGTCCAACTCTTATACCCCCATCTGTGTAAACATCACCCTCCTCTACAACCTTCTCCTGTTAGTGCTGTGCTCCTTTATCTGTGAAACTATCTCCAACCAAACCTCCTGCATCAATCTCTGAAAAATATTCCAGATTCCACATCCTCCATGTCGAAACAATCTGCAGAACCTAAGCCTTCCTATATCAAAAACCATCTTCAGTCATGACTACCCTGCATATCTCTGTTTGTTCGTCCAGTCGATACAAACATCTTTATCTCTGTAATCTGCTCAGCTCCCTAAAACACTCCCTGTCTCTGATCCAGCCCTGTCCTACTAACATCCTTATCCCTGTAAACGTCTCCATCCCTCCCAAATTTCCAAACTTCATGAACCACTGTCATCCCTGTAGCCCTCCACATTTCTGTAACCTCCTGTGGGTCTATGGTCCTCCCATCCTGTGAAACCACCTCCGGTCCCCACGTCCCTCCCAGTCTGGGTCCTCTGCTCCAAATAAGACCATTGATATCTCTGTAAACACCTCCACTCCTGAAAACTCTTCATATTTGTGTAACCTCGTTCAGACAACATACTCTCCAGCTTCCTGAATCCTCTTCATGCATTGCAACCAAAACCAAATGTTTATGTAATATCCACGAGTGGTTACACCCTCCCCAACTCAGTAACCACTTGCAGCCCTAACAAACACCCAAACTGTGAAACCTCTTAATTCCCGACAGACCTCCCTCATCCTCAAATGTCTTCATCACCATGAAAGCTCATAATTACTGAAGCCTCCTTTTGAAACTGCAAACCTACTAATGTCTGCAAAATCCTCCTGTCCTGATATTCGTCCTTATTTCTGTAACCCCCGCCACCCTCCAGTGCCCTTCTGGGGAACATGGCAGAGGAGTGAAGACTTGTAAAGTCCGAGCCATGTTACGGAGGTAGAATCCTGGGAATTACAGATATAGTCTTATGTCTGTGAAGTGCAGATTATTGGAGAGGACTCTAAAGACAGGATTTATGACTACTTAGAAAACCATAGTTAAATTAGAGACAGTCAGCATGGGTTTGTGAGGGGCAGGTCATGCCTCAGAAACCTTATTGAATCCTTTGAGGATATGACAGAATACGTTGATGGCTCATTAAGAAAATGAGGAGGCATGGGAAACAGGGAAATCTATCTGTCTGGATGCAGGATTGGACGGCCTAGAGAAGACAGAGTATGGCAGCAGATGGACAGTATTGAGCCTGAAGCTCTGTGACCAGTGGTGTTCTGTAACAATCGGCTCTGGGACCCTGCTCTTTGTGATTTTTATAAATGACGTGCATGTGGATGTTTGAGAGTGGGTTAGTAAGTTTGTCAATGAAGGTTGGTGGAGTGGTGGGTAATGTGGAGGGCTGTTGTAGGTTGCAACGGGATATTGACAGGACGCAGAGCTGGGCTAGAAGTGGCACATGGAGTTCAATCTGGAAAAGTGTGAAGTGATGCATTCTGGAAGATTGCATTTGAATGCAGAAACCAGGGTGAAAGGCAGAATACTTGGTAGTGTGGAAGAACAGAGAGATCATGGAGTCCATGTTCATAGATCCTTCAAAGTTGCCACGCACATTGATAGAGTTGTTAAAAAGGCATATGTTGTGTTGGCTTTCCTGAGCAAGTGGATTGATTTTAAGAACCATGAGGTTTACTGCATCTTCATAGCAGCCTGGTGAGACCACACTTGGAATATTGTGTTCAGTTCTGGTTCCTTCTTTAGAGGAAGGATGTGCAAGTTTTAGAGAGCGAACACAGGAGATTTACAAGGATGCTGCCTGGAATGGAGGGCATTTCTTATGGAGAACGTTTGAGGGAGCTAAGGCTTTTCTCATTGGAGTGAAGAAAGGGGCGAGGCGACTTGGTAGTGCTGAACAAGATGATGAGATGCACAGAGAGAATGAACAATGAGAGATTTTTCTCCTATCGCTTAAATGGCTGTTACACGGGGTTATAATTTTAAGGTCATTGGAGGATGGACAAAAGGATAGAGAATGGTATGTGGGTAGAATGCATAGACAATGGTGGTAGTAAAATTAGATACTTATGGGACATTTAATAGACTCTTTGGTAGGCACATGAATGATAGTAAAATGACTGGTATGTAGATTAGTTTGATCTTACAGTTGAATAAAAGGTTGTCATGGCATCATGGCCAAAGGGTCCTGTGCTGTACTGTTCTGTGTTCTATGTTCCGTGTGGTAAAGTGGGTAATAAGCTCAGATCAGTGTAAAATGATATGGCATTCAGGAGGAGCTAGTGAACTGGATACAAAATTTGCTTGATGGTTGTAGACAGAGGGTGGTGGGAGACATGTTGTTTTTCTGACTGGAGGCATGTGACCAGCGGTGTAGTGGGTCCACTGTTGTTGGTCATTTGGATAAATGGTTTGGATGGGACTATTGGTTTCCTGGTAAGTAAGCTTCTTGGGTGACATTGAAAATTGTGACAAAGTGGTTAGTGGAGAAGGTTATCTATGATACAACAGGATGAACAGTACTGTTGGGATAGTGGGCTGAAGAATAGCAGGTGGAGTTTAATTATATATCTGTGAGGTGTTCCATTTTGGTGAAACAAACCAGGGTGGGGCTTGTACAGTTAATGTTCAGGCCCTTGGTAGTGTTGTCAATCAGTGACGTAGGGACGCAGGTTCTTTGAAAGTTGCGTCACAAGCAAACAGGCTGGCGTTTGGGATGGTTACCTTCATTGGGCAGAGCATTGAGAGTAAGAGTTGGGATGTCATGTTGTATCTGTACAAGACATTGGTGAGGTCACAATAAAAGCATTGCTGATCAGTAGGAAGAACTCATATGGTTAACTTACCTGCTTTCGGCAAGGACATCAAATATTCTAACCTGGTCTGGCCAACATTTGACTCCAAATCCACAGCAATATGGCTGATTCTGAGGAGCCCTCTGGGTAATTAGCAGTGTGGTCAAAGAATGTTAGTCCAGGCAGTGACAACCACATCTCCTGAATGAATAAATACAAATACATATATCCCTGCCTACCTCGACACACCCCTCCAGCTGCAGCAATCCGTTCTGGCTTTGTAACACTGTTCAGGCCATGACCACTCTCTGTAATACTCTGACCACCTCCAGCACCTTCCCCTTCCCTGTTCCTAACGTGTCATTAAACCCTGACAATGATTCACTTTCCCACTGACCCCCTCCTGCTAGCAAACCCTTTGCAATCCCTTTAACTCTTACTCCAAAAACCCTCTCTCACTTCTGGATCTTAAATACTTTTTGGTGATCTTCTCAACCTCATACTCGATTTTGTCCTGAGTGAGGGACAGGTGTGGGTTTCTCATTGAGGTTTTGTCTGTTTCAAGGGAATGTCCTTTTCTTGAGTGTTTTACACTGTTCCTTCAAATGTTTTCCACTGTTCATTTACACACACGTTTCAGTCTTTTTAGCCTATTTACCTTGGTCAGTTCTCCTCTTAAACTCATGTAATTGGCTGTTTTTGTTTTTAATTGTAGTTTGTCCTTTCTGTGATTCACATTAACATTTTATATTGCTTTAAACTGCACTTGATCACAATTTCCCGGAGGATCTCTCCAGGTGACATTTCTCATTCACTAAGTTTCATCACACAACGGTCGATCTGATATTGTGCAACTGGCTAGGGCTGTAACTATGTGTTATTCAAAGAAACATTGAAAACAATTGTCCAAACTCCCCTTCCAATATCACTGTTGTCAGCGTGATTGACCCAGATTATACGAATTTTGAAGTTTCACTGAATTGTAATTATGCCTTTATTAAAAATTCCAATGAGTTCCTGTTTAATGCAGCGATATGCAATGAAATGCTGTTTGGTGGCCGAAAACTGTTCTGCTGCTTGTGACCTTGGCAAGTAATAGCCTGAGTTTACATTCAGACTGACTTTAGTTCATGATCTGCAAGCCAAATGCTTTCTCTGTAATGCCCTTGGTATCCATTATTGATAGCGATGTCCATTTTTGCCTGAATTTCTGCAAGGTTGCAAATCATAGAATATTTATGCCCACCTTTTGTTCATCCTGTAACCACGTCACCCTGGTGTCTAACTCTCTTTTATCTCTGTCACAAATCCATCTATCTTATTTAGAGACTTTGTCCGTTCCAAAAAAAAACATATTATACGTTTCCTACAATTTCCTGTCACAAATCTATTCCCTGATGTACAGTTTTAGTTAAACTCTGTCCCTTCCTGTTCCTTTCTGCTTATCTTCAGCCATATCCCTGTGCTGTTCCGATGCTCACCTTTTTATTTGGATTTGGAAAGCTCCTTTCACCTGAACCCTGTCCCTGCATCCGCTCTGTCAGTTTAAAGCCCTGTCCATAAGCTTATTAACATGATTGGCCAGGACACTGGTCCCAGCACGATTCCAGTGGGACCATCCTAATGGATTATATTTTAAATCGGGTATGGGATGTGGGTGTCTCTGGCTGAACAGCCTTTCTTGCTCAGCCCTAGCTGCCCTTGAGTGGAGTAACTTGCTCGGCCATTTCAGAGGGCAATTGAGAGGCAATCACTTTGTTGTGAGTATGTCGTGCAGACCACGTGAGGATGTGCAGATGTCCCCAAGTGTCTTTTTGATGAACCAACGTTATTTTGGACATCAGCAATAGTTTCGTACTTATTAATGGATTGTTAATTGCAATTTTAAAAAGAAGTATTGACTGCAAATTCCACCACTTCTGATGGTGGGATTCAAACCTGTCTCCAGTGAACATTGGGTGATGTTTTGGATATATGCTCTAGCAATAATACCACTAGGCCATTACTTCACCAGCTCAAAGGTTGCTCATTGCTGAGCACTGATACCAGTGCATCAGGAACCTAAACCTGTTCTTCCGACATAATTGTTTCATTATGAAATCTTCCTGCACTCTGCTAATATCACTCAGTCTCTCTCCATGTGGTATCCCTCACTGTGAGGGTCTAATTGCTGCCTCTGTCAGTGTCTCTCGCTTTTGCAGCTACTCCAGATCCTGAGCTAACAGAATCCTCCAATCCAGAGAGCCGCAACAGCACAGGCCAGGGATGGAGACTGGGATTTTCCAGATCTCTCTGGGACTCGGTGCTATTCTCCTTGTGTAACCCTCACTGCATCAGTCTAATTTCCCATTCTGTCTATTTCTCTGCCTCCTGTCGGTACTCAGGAATTTCCTGACTCAATAGACTTCACAACTACTGGATGTCTCGTCCATCACCACATTGAATATGGTTGCTCAGCCAGAGAGACAAAGGGCAGGGAGATCTAGAGCCTTCAATAAATCCTGCAGTGAGGTAAGATCACTCACAGTGAACAGAGAAGAGAGGAATGAGAGAGCTCCAAACATCGGCTAACAAAAGATGACATAGATTCAGTGCTGGAGGGGGAATATCGTACAGGCACACCCCAGGCTCAATCACTGCCCCTACTGTCAGTTCTGTTGTTCTGAGACTCACTACTCCGCAACATTGTATCTGTGGCAAGTCTTGTGGACCAGCGTCTTTAATAATTTTTACCTCCAAGGACATTTCCTGTCCCTGTAACCTCCTCCTTTCCGAATAGTCCCTCCACATATTTGAAACGTACTGCATTCCAGAATAAAAACCCTATATCTGTAACTTTCATCAGTGTCTACAACATGCCTTATCTCAGTAGTCTCCTCCTCCAATAACTGGAGGTAGAGCCATGCTGCACAGAAATGGTTCTTTGGTCCAACTAGTCCACACTGTCCAGAGTTCCTGAACGAGTCGCATTTCCCTGCATTTGATCCATATCCCTTCAAAACTTCTCCTCTCCATATACCTGCCCAAATGTCTTTCCCAAGTTTTTATTGTACTTTTCTCTACCACGTCCCCTGGAAGCTCATTCTCTACCTGCACCATCCTCTGTTTGGAATTTTCTTTCCTCCAAACCCTTTTAAGTTTTTTCTCTCCCATCTCATAATTATTTCCTCGAGAACACAGAACATAGAACATGGCAGCGTGGTACAGGCCCATCGGCCCTCAATGTTGCGCCAACCTGTGGAACCAATCTGAAGTCCATCTAACCTTCCCTCATCCATTCTCAACCACATGCCTATCCAACGATCGTTTAAATGCCCTTAAGGTTGGTGAGTCTACTACTGTTGCAGGCAATGCATTCCATTCCGTGACTATTCTGAGTACCACTGGCATCTGTCCCATATCTATTAATTATTAATATTAATATCTACCTCAATTTAAAGCTATCTCCCCTCGTGCTAGGCATCGCCTTCCGAGGGAAAAGGCTCTCACTGTCCAACCCATCTCACCCTCTGATTATCTTGCATGTCTCAATCAATTGGCCTCACATGTCGTCTCTCGAACAAAAACAGATTCAAGTCCCTCAGCCTTCCTCATAACTGGAGGTTATGAACTTCGTCCCTCCGTACCAGGTAACTTCCTAGTAAATCTCCTTGGAACATTTTCCAAATCTTTCACATCTTTCATCTAATGCGGTGATCTGAACCAGAGGCAACTCTCCAGATGTGGCTGCACCAGAGTTCTGTACAACTGCAGCATTATCTCATGGTTCTGAAACTCCATCCCTGTACCAATAAAAGCTCACATGCTGAATGCCTTTTTAACAACCCTATCAAATTGGGTGGCAACTTTCAAGGATCTATGTACATGGACACAGGGATATCTCTGCTCATCTGCGCTACCAAGATCTGCTTTACCCACATCCACCTGTTTGGTCACCTCAAAGAAGTCAATAAGGTTTGTGAGGCATGACCGACCCTTCACAAAACTGTGCTGACTATCCCTCATCAACTTATTTATCTCCAGGTGGTTATAAATGCTAGCCTCTTTTACAAGCCTTCCCAACACTTTACCCTGAATCAAAGTAAGGCTCACAGGTCTATAATTACCAAGGATGTCTCTATTCCCTTTTATGGACAAGGGGACAACATTTGTTGTCCTCCAGCCTTCTGGCACTATTCCCGTAGACAATGACGACATAAAGATCTAAGCCAAAGTCTCGGCAATCTTCTTCCTGGCTTCCCAGAGAAGCCAAGGATAAATCCCATCTGGTCCAGTGGACTTACCGATTGTTACACTTTCCAGAATTGCTAACACCTTCTCTTTCTGCAGTTCAATCCCATCTAGTGATGGACTCCACTACCCTGGAGTAAAGACCTTGTCTAATCAACTTACCTGTGGCCTTCATGGTTTTCTAAACCTTTATAAGGTCACCCCTCAGCCACCTACATCCAATGGAAATGCGAAAGACAATGACATAAATATTTCTGCTCCTGTCCCTGCCACTACTTCGTCACAATTTTCTGGGATACATTTGTTCAGGACCTAGGGCTTTCTCTACATTTGTGTTCTAAGACCTCCAGCAACACCTCTTCTGAAACGGGGACTCTTTACAAGCCATCACTGTTTCTTCCCTTTGTTTCCTAGTCTTTGTCCGCAGTACGTTCTGACATGAAATGCTCATTTAGGCCCTCGCCCATCTCCTGTGTGTCTACAATTGGATGGGCCTCACTGATTTTTGAGGAGCCCTAGTGTCTGTCCAGTTGTTTTTGTGTAGTTGTATGCTGTAGAAAAATATTTGCATTCTGCTTAGCCTTGTCTGCCAAATCTATCTCACCCCCCTCCACGTTGCTTTCCAGCATATCCAGCCTCTCCGATTCTGTCAAACCCTCCAGTATCAGTAACATCTTCTTCAATCGTTGCTCCATTTACAGTTTCCAGAAATGCTTCTTCAATCCGAATGATCAGAATTCTATGCAGTACTCCAAAGCTGTGCTGACTGTCCGTAATCAATCCTTGCCGTTGCAAATGCATGTAACTCATGTCCCGCAGGATCGCTTCCAACAATGTACGCACCACTGACATCAAGCTAATTGGTGTTTATCTCCCTGGCTTTCCCTCGCAGCTTTTACTAAACACTGGCACAACATTAGCCCCTCCAGGCTCCCTGGTCATCACCCGTGGCTGTCAGTGATAGAAAAATCTCTTTATGGGACACACAATTTCTTCCTGAGCTTCGCACAATATCCTGGGATGTGCTTGATTAGTTCCCATGGAATTGTCTCCCTTATGTGCATTTAAAAAGCTCCAGTACCTCCAGTTGTGTGGGGTCTTGTGAAGACCTCACTATTTATTTCCCTGACATCCCCTTGTCTTTCTTTTCAGCAAGTTCAAACATGATATTTTTGGTTAGGATCTCACCCATCTCCTGTGGTTCCACACTTGGATGGCCCCATTCATCTTCAAGGAGCCATACTCTGCCCCTAGTTAATCTTCTATTGTTAATATACTTATAGAATCTGTTTGGATTTTCCTCAGCCTGATCTGCCAACCCTTTTTGTTGTCCCCTTTGTGCCCTCCTAATTTTGCTCTTAAGTGAATTACTCCGCCCACAATGTTCTTCGATGGATTCCCTTAATCCAACTGGCTATATGTGACATGTGTCCCCTTTTTGTTGAGCAGAACCTCAATACCCCCAGTCATCTAGAGTTTCCTACGTGTGTCAGCATTGTCATTGACACTAACACGAATGTGATGGCTCTGAACTCTCATTTTAACTCCCTTTTGAAAGCTTCCCACCTGCCTGACGTCCCTTTACCTGCACATAGCCTCCACAATCAATTGATAAAAGTTCTTGACTAATAACATCTGGATTGAGGAAAGGCCACTTTTGATCTTTAACTTGTGGACCAGGTTTGTCCTTTTCCATCGCTATTTTCCAACTAATACCACTGTGATCACTTTGCCAAAGTGTTGCCCCACTAACCACTCAGTCCCTTTCACTACTTTGTTTCCCAAGGCGAGGTCAGGTTTTACCTCTTCCTGCAGTCCGACCATTTACATTTTGACTTGTAAAGCTTTCTTGTACATGCCGAACAAATTCCTCGCATCCAAGCTCTGAACACTCTAGCAGTCCGAGTCTAGGTTTGGAAAGTTAAAATCCCTGACCATTACAGACCTATCATTCTTACAGATATCTGAGATCTCCCGTCATATTTGCTGCTCAAATTCTCGCTGACTGTTGGGGGCCTGTAGTACAGTCATATCAAACTGATAACCCATTCTCATTTCTCCGTTGTACCATTATATCTTCACTGGGCGATCCCCAGGAATATCCTGTCTAATTAATGCTGTAATGTTTTCACTGATCAGAAACTCCAATACCCCTCCTCTCTCACCACCTGTTCTGTCCTCAGCCTTCAGATTGTAACCTGAGACCATCCCCCTCACTGTGGACAACAGCCTCAACTTTCATGTCATCTGCAACTTACAAATGATACCTTGTGCTTTCACATCAATTTATTAATGTACTTAATACTGTTCAAAATAATTAGAGTAATAGATAGAGTCAATAGCCAGAGACTTTTCCCCAGGGCAGGATTGACTGGTACGAGAAGTCATAGTTTGTAGATATTAGGAGGAAGGTATAAAGGCGACATCAGAGGTAGGTTCTTTACGCAGAGAGTTGTAAATGCATGGAATGTGTTGCCAGCTGAGGTGGTGGAAGGAGAGTCATTGGGGACATTTTCGCGACTGCGGGACATGCACATGGATAGCAATGAGTTGAGGGGTGCGTAGGTTAAGTTACTATATTTTACATGAGGATTAAGTCTCGGCATAACTTCGTGGGCCCGTTCTGTGCTGTACTTATCTATGTTCTATGTTCTTTAATAACCAGCAATGGTTGCTGCACAGATCCCTGTGGTTCACACGCTGGTGAAAGAATTTCAAACACAAAACTTACCCTCCACTGTTGTGGATCCAGGTTGCCAAATTGCCTTTGATCCCATTGGTGTGTTGGACCAGCATTCCATGAAAGACCTTGTCAAATGCCTTAAAGAACTCCATGTAACCCCCATCTTCTGCACTGCCCTCATCAAAATCCTCAATCATAATTTCAAACAAAAATCTCAGCTGAATTTGGGAGAGGATCTTACTCTATCAAATCCGTGATGAGTATCCATAATCGATCTCTACCTTTCCAAATGTTGATTCATTCTGTCCTTCAGAATTGTGTCCAATAATTTCCCTCTCCCTGCTGTCAGACTATCTGCTCTGTAATTACCTGGCCTATCCCTGCTTCCTTTCCTGAATAAAGGAACCACGTTAGTTATCCTCCAGTCATTCGGCACTTCACCCGTAGCCAGCAAATTATTAAATATATCCACGAGGGTTCCAGCAATCTCCTCCTTTACCAGAACAACGGGGGAGGGTTTGACTTGAACCAGAGGGGCATCAGTATCCCTGGGGGGGGGAGATTTGCTTGTCTTATCGCAGAGGGTTTAAACTAGTTTGACAGGGTTTTTGACTCTGAGTAAGAGAAGGCCCATTGACCAGCCAAGTGAAAAATGCATCAGCCTTCGAGAGCAAGTTTTCTATCCAGGATATCGAGGGGCACAGTCAAGGGAGGGAAAAGAGTTTTGATTTAACGCGCATTTATTTCAATGCACAAGGCCTGACTGGTAAGGCAGATGCGCTCAGAGCATGGATTGGCTCTGGGTACTTGGATATTATGACATAAAAGAAACATGGTAGAGAGAAGGGCAGGACTGGCAGCTCAGTGTTCCAGGATACAGAAGCTACAGGTGGGACAGAAGGACAAGTAAGTGAGGAGGGGGAGTTATCCTTTTGATAAGGGAGGACATAACACCAGTGCTTAGAAAGGATACTCTTTCGGGGTGATCACATGAGGCCATATGTTAAGAAATTGCAAACAAAAAAAGGATGGTCCGTCTTCTGGGATATTGTTCTGGACCCCCAAATAGCCAGCGGGTACTAGAGAAGCGGATGTGAAGAGAGATTGCAGATACCGAAATAAATAATAGGGCAGTATTGGTTGGAGATTTTAACTTCCCCTGTATTGACTGGACCACCCAGTGTGTAAAAGGCCCGTATGGGGTGTAATTTGTCAAATGTGTCCAAGAAAGATTCCAAGATCAATATGGAGATGGCTGCACTCTACTCAGGCGGCTTTAAACGAGATCGCCCCTCAGAAAACGGGGTCGGGCAAGTGACTGAAGTGACAGTCGGAGAGCACTTTATGTCCAGTGACCACAGCTGTCTTAGTTTAACATAGTTATTGACAAAAATCAGGCAGGTCCACATATTAAGGTCTTAAACTGGAGTAGGGCCACTTTGGGGGCCATTTGGCAGGATCGAGCAGAGGTTGATTGGGTGAATTAAAAATCACACAACACCAGTTATAGACCAACAGGTTTATTTCGAAGCACCAGCTTTTGAAGTGCAGGTAATCATGCTTAAAGATGAAAACTGAAACTAAATGTGTTTGATATTACATTCCATGACCCTGCTATCCTGTTGGTATAAATCCTGTGCCTTATGATTGTGCTCCACCTGATGAAGCAGTGCTCTGACATCTAGTGCTTCCAAATAAACCTATTGGACTGTAAGCTGGTTTTGTGAGATTTTTAAGGTTGTTCATTCCAGTCCAACACCGGCTCCACTACATCATGCTCCCATCAACTGGGTGAGTCTGTGTGAATGAAAAGGAATGACTGGCAAATGGGAGGCTTTGAAAAGTGTGATCTCAAGAATCCAATATGTCTCTGATTGAATGAAGGGAAAAGCTGGCAGGTTTAGGGATCCCTGTCTGATGGGGGATATTGAAGCTCTGTTCAATAAAAAGAAGAAGGCACATATTGTCTTCAATGTTTCTGTATTTACATAATCTCTTCCAGTCCTAAAGACACGATTACTCGGTGGAGACTTTACAATCCTAGCAGGTCCCTTCAGCACTCCCCATCTGGAGAATCCACTGAAAGCCTATGATTCTCTCGATACAGTTCTGACAAGACTCACTATCTGTGTAACGTCATCCCATCGCTAACACACAACCTATCAATGTGAACTCCTCCTGTATCTCCATCCAGTTACTCATCTCCATAACTTTCTCCACTCTTACACCCCTACCTGTGTAAATGTCACCCTCCCATACAACCCTTCCCACTGGAGAAGGTTACTAATGCTACCTTATCTGTGAAACTGTCTCCAACCAAAGTTACTGCCCTTCTGGAATATCTGTCAGTGTCCACACCCTTCATATCTAAATAATCTGCAGAAGGAATATACATCTTCAGTCACGACTACCCTCCATATCTCTGTTTGGTCCTCCAGTCTGTACAACCCACTTTATCTCTGTCATCTGCTCCATTCACCGAAAACTCTCCCTGTCTGTGTAAACCGCTCTATCCTACCAACTTCCTTCTCCCTGTAAACTGCCCATCCCTCCCAACATCCCCATCTCCACGATCTCCTGCAGGCCCTACAGCTCTCCACATTTCTGTAACACCGTGTGGCTCTATGGTCTTCCCTCCCTGTGAAACCACCTCCAGTCCCCACCACCCTCCCAGTCGGGGTCGTCTGCACCAGATCAGACCATTGTTGTCTCTGTTACCATGGACAATCCTAGTAAACCTCCCTAATGTATCTATTCATTCAGATACCATCCTTTCTAGACTCCCAAAACCTCTTCCTGTCATTGTAACCCTCCTTATTTAGAACATAGAACAGTACAGCATAGAACAGGCCCTTCAGCCCTCAATATTGTGTCCATCTTTTACCCGTGTCTAAGATCAATCTTATCTGCAAACCATTCAAGGAACAAAGAAAATCACAGCACAGGAACAGGCTTTTCAGTCCTCTAAGCCTCCACCAATCCAGATCCTCTGTCGAAACCTGTCCCCTATTTTGTGAGGATCTGTACCCCTTTGCTCCATGGCCAATCATGCATCTGTCTGGATACATCTTAAGTGACATTATCGTTCCCGCCTGTACCACGCGTCCCAGGTCCCCATCACCCTCTGCATAAAGATTGTTCCAGCGTATCTGCCCTAAACCTTCCCCCTCTCGCTTTGAACTGTGACCCCTAGTAATTGAGTTCCGCACTCTGGGGAAAAAAGCTTCTTGCTATCCATCCTGTCTATACCTCCCATGATTTTGCAGACCTCAATCTGGTCCCCAGTCAACCTTCATCTTTCTTACGAAAATAATCCGAATATAGTCAATGTCTCCTCATTGTTAGCGCCCTCTATACTAGGCAACTTACTGGTGAACATCCTCTGCAACCTCTCCAAAGCATGCACCTCCTTTTGGTAATGTGGCGACCAGAACTGTATGTAATATTCTAAATGTGTCCGAATCAAAGTCATATGCAACTGTAACGTGACCGGCCAACTTTTGTACACGATACCCTTTCGAAATAAGGAAAGCGTGCCATATGTCGCCGTGACCAATTTACTGTCCTGCGTTGCCACGTTTAATGAGCAATGGGCCTGAATACCCAGATCTCTCTGAACATCAATTTCCCCCAGGACTTTTCCATTTACTGTATAGTTCACTTTCCAATTAGATCATCCGAAATGCATCACCTTGCATTTGTCCAGATTGAACTCCATCTGCCATTTCCAAGCCCGCCTCTCCAATCTATCTATATTCTGCTGTATTCTCTGACAGTCCCCTTCTCTATCTGCTACTCCACCAATCTTAGTGTCATCTGCAACCTGTTAATCAAGGAACCAATACCTTCCACCAAATCATTGATTTGTATCTCAAGCAACAGTGGTCCCAGCACGGATCCCCGTGGAACACCACTGGTCACAGGTCTCCATTTTGAGAAATTCATTTTGCTATCATTCATGTGTCTATCTAAAAATTACTTAAATGTCCCTAATGTATCTGACTCTACCACCCACACTGGCAATACATTCCACTCACCCACCACACACTGAGTAAAGAAGCTACCTCTGACATCTCCCCTCAACCTTCCTCCAATTACCTTACAATTTTACCTCCTAGTTATAGCCATTTTCGCACTGGGAAAAATCTCAGGCCACCCACCTTATGTCTGCCTCTCATAACCTCGTACCTCTATCAAGTCACTTCTCATCCTTTTTCATTCCAAAATTAAAAGCCCAGGATTCCTCAACCTTTCTTCGTTAGACCTCCCCTCCAGACCAGGCAACATCCTGATAAATCTCCTCTGCAACCTCTCCAAAACTTCCACATTTTTCCTGTAATGAGGCAAACAGAACTGAACACAATATTCTAATCGTGGTCTAACCACAGGATGTATCCAGCTGCAACATAACCTCACAGCTCTTAAACTCAAGGCCCCTGCAAACGAAAGCCGACACATCATTGGCTTTCTTAACAACCCTAACAACTTGGTTCGCAACTGTGAAGGATCCCTGGATATTGACCCAACATTTTTCTGCTACTCCTCACTGTCAAGAATCCTGCAGTAACCCTGTAAAATCTTTCTGCACAATCCTTCAAACGTAAACCCTCCCTATTTTGGTATTTTCCTCCAGTCCCCACTGCACACATAAACTGTGAAACCTCTTCCAGTCCCTACAATCCCCCTTCGCTCTGTAACCTCTGTAAGCATGTAGTTGTAGTCGTGTGGTTTAGGCGGTGGGTTAGAAATCCATTGGGGCTTGCCCACACACGTTCGAACCCTGCCCAATAGGGCGGTGGGGTTGAGTGGTGCCAGTGACCGGAGGTGTTCTCTAACCTGCTCTGTGAGAAGTTGTCCCATGTCCTCAATGTACAGGAGATGAGGAGACTGGGCGCCTTCTCACAGCGCACTTCACAAAAAGTCTCCAGGATACCTGAAAATCAACCCAACGACTTGTTGCCAAACATTTCAACTCCCCCACCCACTCTGCCGAAAACATGCAGGTCCTGGGACTCCTCCAACCGCCATTCCCTCACCACCCGACGCCTGGAGGAAGAACACCTTTTCTTTTGCCTTGGGACCCTTCGACCCCATGGCATCAATGTGGACTTCACCAGTTTCCTCATTTCCCCTTCCCCACTTACCGCAGTTCCAACCTTCCAGCTCAGCACCACCCTCATGACCTGTCCCACCTGTCAATCTTCTTTCCCACCAATCTGCTCCACCCTCCTCTTTGACCTAGACCTCTTACCCCATCTCCAAACACCTATTGAACTCTCAGCTACCTTCAATCAAATCTCACCCCCTTCCCATTTATCTCTCCACCCCCATGTCTCCCAGCCTCATTCCTGATGCAGGGCTCCTGACTGAAACGCACTTTCCTGCTTCTCGGATGCTGCCTTACCTGCTGTGCTTTTCCAGCACTACACTCTCAACTCTAATCGCCAGAAGCTGCAGGCCTCAATGTCTCCTGTTTATCAGATGGGTCAATGCAGTGAGGAATGGCATGCAGTGAGGAATGGCAGTTGGAGATTAATTTAGATAAATGTGAGGTGCTTCATTTTGGAAAAGCAAATCCTCACAGGACATATACACTTAATGGGAAGGTCCTAGGGAGTGTTGCTGAACAAAGAGACCTTGGAGTGCAGGTTCATAGTTCCTTGATAGTGGAGTCGCAGGTAGATAAGATAGTGAAGAAGGCGGTTGGTATGCTTTCCTTTATTGGTCAGAGTATCGAATATAATCCCACCTAGTCTAGTTCCATGGATCTCAGTATTCTCCTCGGCAAAATTATCGTTTTCTAGAGTGAATACCGTCGAAAAATATTAATTTAGTACTTCCCTATCTCCTCTGACTCCACACACATCTTCCCTTGATTGGACCTTATCTTACTCTTGTCATTCTTTTATTCCTAAAATACCTCTAGAAATCCTTAGGGTTTACCCTGATCCTATCCGCCAACAGCTTCTCATGTCTCCTCCTGGTTCTTCTGAGCTCTCTCTTTCGGTCTTTTCTGGCCACCTTATAACGCTCAAGCGCCCTTAGTTTTAACATCTCATCCTAACATAAGCCTCCCTCTTCCTCTTGACCAGAGATTCCACGTCCTTCGTAAACCATGGCTCCCGTGCTCTACACGGAGAGCCTGTTGACAGGTACATACTTATCTAGGATGCTCAGGAGGTTTCCCTTGAATAAGCTCCACATTCCTGATATGCCCATCCCCTGCAGGTTCCTTCCCCATCCTACGCTTCCTAAATCTTGCCGAATTGCATCGTAACTGCCGTTCCCCCAGCTGTAAATTTCGTGGAAGTGTATAACTGTTTGATGACAGGAGACAAGGTGGCCAAGAAGGTTTGAGTGAGTGTGTGTGTGTGTGTTTCTGTGTATATGTGGTTAATGACACGAGACAGTTTGCAGTGTGTGTGTGTGTTTGTGTATATCTGACCAATGGCAGGAGGCAGGGTGTTCATGGAGTGTTGCGTGTGCTTGTGTGCATTTGTCAGTTTCTGCGTATATCTGTTTCATGGCAGGGGGCAGGGTGGTCGTGGAGAGTATATTTTCTGAGTTTCTGTGTCTATGTGCTTACTGGTAGGAGACAGGGTGGTGGTGGAGGGTAGACTGTACTTGTTTCTATATCTATGTGCTTACTGGCAGGAGTCGGGGTGGGGGTGGAGGGTTGTGTATGTATGTGTGTTTCTGTGTTTATCTGTTTAAGGTCAGGAGGCAGGGTGTTCGTGGAAGGTTGTATATGTGTTTCTGTGTATATCTGTTTACTGGCTGGAGACAGGCTAGTGGTGGAGGTTTATGTGTGTGTTTCTGTGTATACCTGTTTAATTGCAGGATACAACGTGGTGGTGGAGTATAGTATGCGTGTTTGTGTGAAAATCTGCTTAATGGCAGGAAATAAGGTGGTGGTGGAGGGTTGTGTGTGTGTGTTTCTGCATACATCGGTTTAATAGCGGGTGACATGGTCGTAGTGGAGGGTAGAGTTATGTGTTTCTGTATATATCTACTGAATTGCAGGCGACAGGGTCGTAGTGGAGGGTTGTGTGTGTTTCTGTGTACATCTGATCGATGGTAGAAAACAACTTGGTGGTGTAATGTCGTGTGTGCGAGTTTCTTTGTATATCTGTTTAATTGCAGGAGACAGGATGGTAGTGGAAGGTTGTGTGTGTGTTTCTGTGTATAATTGATTTATGGAAGCAAACAGGGTGGTGGTGGAGGATTCTCTATGTGTGTGTTTCAGTTTTTATCTGTTTCATTGCAGGAGACAGGCTGGTGGTGGAGGCTGGTATGTGTTTGTTTCTGAGTACATCTGTTTCATGGCAGGAGACATGATGGCGGTTGATGGTTGTGCGTGTTTACCTGCACATATCTGCTTAATGGCAGAAAACAATGTGCCTTCGTGCCGCTGTGTGTGTGTTTCTATGTATATCTGTTTAATGGTAGGAGACAGGGTTATGGTGGAAGGTGGTGTGTGTGTGTTTCTGCGTCTATCTGTTTAATGATAGGCGAGAGAGTGGTCATGGTGGTGTGTGTGTGTTTTTGTGTATATCTGTTCAATGACAGGAGACAGTGTGGTGGAGGATTGCTTGGATGTTTCTGTAAATATCTGTTTAATTGCAGGAGACAGGGTGGTTTTGGAGGTTGGTGAGTGTGTGTTTCTGTATATAACTGTGTAATGAATGTAGACAGGATGGTTGTGGAGGTTGTTTTTCTGCTTAATGACAGGAAACAAATTGGTGGTCAATGGTTGTGTGTGCATGTGTGTTTCTGTGTATGAATGTTTAATGGCAGGAGACAGGGTGGTGCTGAAGATATGCATTTATGTTTCTGTATATATCTGTTTAATTGCTGGAGACAGGGTGGTGGAGGAGGGTGGTGTGCCTGTGTGATTGTGTGAATATATGTTTAAATGCAGGAGACAAGGTGGTGTTGAAGGAATTGGGTGCACGTGTTTCGGTGTATACCTGTTTAATGACAGGAAACCGGGTGGTGCTGGAGAGTTGTCTATATGTTTCTGCAAATATCTGTTTAATTGCTTAATGACAGGAAACAAATTGCTGTTGAATGTGTGTGTGTATGTGTGTGTTTCTGTGTATATCTGCTTCATATCGGGAGACAACGTGGTGGTGTAGTGTTGTGTTGTGTGTTTCAGTATATATATATCTGATTAATGGCAGAAAACAGAGATTTGGTGGAGTCTTGTGTGTGTGTTTCTGTGTATATCTATTTAATTGAAGGAGACAGCGTGATGATGGAGGGTTGTGTTTGTGTGTTTCTGTGTATATCTGTTTAATGGCAGGAGACAGGCTGGTGGTCGAGGGTTTTGTGTTGGCATTTCTATGTATATCTGCTCATTGGCACGAGAACAGGTGGTGGTGGAGGGTTGGGTGTGTGTGTTTCTGTGTATATCTGTATAATGCCAGGAGACAGAGTGTTGGTGGAGAGTTGTCTGTGTGTGTTTTCTTTTTTCTGTACATGTCTGTTTAATGGTAGTTGATAGGGTTGTGGTGCAGGGTTGTGTGCGTTTTTCTGTCTATGTCTGCTTAATGACAAGAGACAGACTTGTGTTCGTGGAGGGTTGTGTGTGTGTTTCTGTGTATAGCTGATTAACGCAGGAAACAGAGTGGTGGTGGAGAGTTCTGTATGTGTCTGTGCTTCAGGGTATATCCGTTTAATGGCAGTAGACAGGGTAGAGGTCGAGGGTTTGTGTGCATGTATTTCTGTTTATATATGCTCAACGGCAGGAGAACAGGGTGGTGTTGGAGGGTTGTGTGTGTGTTTCTGTATATAACTGATTAATGAGTTGAGACAGGGTGGTGCTGAAGATATGCGTGCATGTTTCTGTCTATATCTGTTTATTTGCAGGGGACAGGGTGGTGGAGGAGGATGGTGTGTGCGTTTCTGTGTATATATGTTTAATTGCAGGAGACAGGGTGGTGGTGGAGGGATTTGTATATGTGTTGTTGTGTGTATCTGTTTATGGGAAGGAGACAGGGTGGTCGTGGAGGTTTGTGTGTGTGTGTATCTGGTAGATCTGTTTAAGGGCTGGAGACAGGGTAGTGGTGGAGGCTTGTGTATGTGTGTGTATTTCTGTATATCTCTGCTCAATGGCAGGAGAACAAGGTGGTGTTGGAGGATTGTGTACGTGTTTCTGTGTATATCTGGATATTGGCAGGAGAAAGGGTGATGGTCGAGGGTTGTATGTGTGTGTATTTCTGCATATACCTGCTCAATGGCAAGAGAACAAGGTGGTGTTGGAGGTTTGTGCGTAGGTAGGATGTTCGTGGAAGGTTGTATGTGTGTTTCTGTGTATATCTGTTTAATGGCAGGAGACAGGGAGGTGGTCGAGTAAAATGCATGTGTGCATTTCTGTGTATATCTGCTCAATGGCAGGAGACATGGTGGTCTTGGAGGGTTATGTGAGTGTGTGTTTCTGTTAATATCTATTTAAGGGCTGGAGACAGATTGGTGGAGGTGTAGTGTCTTGAGTGTGTGTTCCTGTGTATATCTTATTAAAGGCAGGAAACACGGTGATGGTGGAGGGATGTGTGCGTTTCAGTGCATTTTTGTTTAATGACAGGAGACAGGGTGGTTTTGGAGGAATGGGTGTGCATGTTTCTGTGTATATCTGTTTAATGACAAGAGACCGGGTGGTGGTGGAGGGTTGTCTATGTGTTTTTGTAAATATCTGTTTAATTGCTTAATGACAGGAAACAAATTGCTGTTGAAGGGTTGTGTGTCGTGTTTGTGTGTGTGTGTGTGTGTGTGCGCGCACGCACGTGTGTGTGAGTCAGTGTATGTCTGTTTAATGGCAGAAAACAATGTGGTGGTGAAGGATTGTGTGTGTGTGTCTGTGTATGTCTGTTTAATAGCAGGAGTCAGGGTGTTGGTGTCGAGATGTGTGGGTTCTGTTTAGATCTGTTTAATCACCGGAGAGTTTGTGATTGGGGAGGTGTGTGTGTGTTTATGTGTCTATCTGATTAATGGCAGCAAACAGGCTGGTGGTGGAGGGTTCTGCATGTGTGCGTGTTTCTGTGTATATCTGTTTAATGGCAGGAGAGAATGGTGATGGAGGATTGTGTGTGTATTTCTGTGTGTACCTGTTTAATAGCAGGAGGCAGGGTGGTGATGGAGGGTTGTGTGTGTATATCTGTGTGTACCTGTTTAATAGCAGGAGACAGGGTTCTCGTGGATTGTTGTGTGAGTGTGTTTCTGTATACATCTATTTAAGGGATGGAGACAGGTTGGTGATGGAGGATAGTGTGTGTGCGTGTTTCTGTGTATAACTGTTTAATGACAGGAGATAGTGTGGTGGAGGAGGGATGTGTGTGTGTTTCTGTCTATAACTGTTTAATGACAGGAGACAGGGTGGTACTTGAAATTTGTGTGTACGTTTCTGTATATATTGGTTTAATTGCAGGACACGGTGGTGGAGGAGGCTGATGTGTGTGTGTTTCGGCGTAATTTTATTTAATGGCAAGGGACAGTGTGGTGGTGGAATGTAGTGTGTCTGTGTTTCTGTGTCTATGTGGTTACTGGCAGTAGACAGGGTGTTCTTGGAAGGTTTGTGTGTTTCTGTGTATATCTGTTTAATGCCAGGTGACAGGGTGGTGCTCGAGGGATGTGTGTGTGCATTTCTGTGTATATCTGCTCAGTGGCAGGAGACAGGGTGTTGATGGAGGGTTGTGTGTGTGTTTCTGTGTATGTCTGTTTAAGTGCTGGGGACAGGGTGGTGGTGGAGAGATATGTGTGTGTTTCATTGCATATCTGTTAATTACAGGAGACAAGGTGGTGGTAGAGCGATGTATGGGTCTGTGTTTCTGTGTATATCAGTTTAATGACAGGAGACAGAGTGGTGGTGGAAGGTTGGGTGTGTGTGTGTGTTTCAGTGCATATCTGTTTAATGACGGGGACAGGGTGATGTGTGTATGTTCCTGTGTATATCTGTTTAATGACAGGAGACAGGGTGGTGGTGAAGGGTTGTCTGCATGTTTCTGTAAATTTCTGCCTAATAGCAGGAGACAGTGTGGTGATGGAGGATGGTGAGTGAGTGTTTCTGCCAGAGACAGGGTGTTGCTAGAGTTTTGTGTGTGGATTTCTGTATGTATCTGTTTAATTGCAGGAGACAGGGTGGTCATGGAGGGTTGTGTGTTTGTTTCTGTGTATATTCTGCTTAATGACGGGAAAGAAATTGGTTGTCAAGGGTTGTGCGTGTGTGTGTGTGTTCCTGCGTATGTCTGTTTAATGGCAGGGGACAGTGTGATGGTGTCGAGATGTGTGTGCGTTTCTAGTTATACCTGCTTAATCGCTGGAGAGAGAGTGTGCGTGTATGTGTGTGTGTTTGGTTCTGTGTATATCTGTGTAATGGCAGCAGACAGGATGATCGTGGAGGCTTGTGTGTGCGTGTTCCTGTGTATATCTGTTTAATGGAAGGAGACAGGGTGTGGTGGAGGGTTTTGTGTGTGTGTTTCTGCATATATTTGTTTTTTGGCAGGAGACAGGGTGGTGGTGGGAGGTTGTGTGCTTGTGTTTCTGTCTATATCTGTTTAATAACAGGAGACAGATATTGGTGCAGGTTGGTGTATATGTATTTCTGCATATCTCTGTTTAATGGTGGGAGGCAGGGCAGAGATGGAGGGTTGTGTGTGTGTTTATGTGTATATCTGTTTACTGGCAGAAAACAATGTTTTGGTGAAGGTTTGTGTGTGTGTGTTTCTGTGTATGGCTGTTTAATGGCAGGGAACAAATTGGGTGACAAGGGTTGTGTGTGCATGTGTGTGTGTTTCCATGCATATCTGTTTCATGGCAGAAAACACTGTGGTTTTGAAGGGTTGTGTGTGTGTTTCTGTGTATGTCAGGTTAATGGCAGGAGACAGGGGGATGGTGTCGGGATGTGTGTATGTTGCTGGAGAGTGTGTGATGGTGGACGTGTGTGTGTGTGTGTGTTTCTGTGTAATGGTAGGAGAACGAATGGTCGTGGAGGGTTGTATGTATGTGTTTCTGTTTATATCTGTTTAATGGCAGTAGACAGTGTGGTCGTGGATGATTGTGTGTGTGCGTGTTCCTGTGTATCTCTGTTTAATCACAGAACACAAGGCAGACATGGAGTGTTTTGTGTGTGTGTTTCTGTTCTGTTTGTTTCATGGCAGGAGACAGGAAGGTGATTTAGAGTTTTGTGTGTTTTTCTGTGTGTATCTGTTTATTGACTGTAGTTAGGGTGTTAGTGGAGTGTTATGTGTGTGTGTGCTTCTCTGTAAAAACTGCTTAATAGCGGGAGACAACGTGGTGGTGGAGGGTTGTGTTGTGTGTTTCATTGGATATTTGATTAATGGCAGGAAACAAAGTTTTGGTGGAGGGTTGTGCGTGTGTGTTTCTGTATATATCTATTTAATTGAAGGAGACAGCGTGATGATGGACGGTTGTGTGTGTTTTTCTGCATATATCTGTTTAATGGCAGGAGACTGGCTAGTGGTGAAGGTTGTGTGCTTGTGTTTCTGTCAATAACTGTTTAATAACAAGAGACAGATATTGTTGCGGGTTGGTGTGGATGTGTTTCTGTGTATCGCTGTTTAATAATTTGAGACAGGGTGGCGATGGATGGTTGTGTACATGTGTGTTTTATTTATATATCAGTTGAATTGCAGGAGACAGCGTGTTGTTAGACGGTTGTGTGTGTCCATTGCTGTGTATTTCTGTTTAATGGCAGGAGACAGAGTTGTAGAGGGGGATTGTGTGTGTGTGTGTTTCTGTATATATCTGATCAATAGCAGGAAACAACTTGGTGGTGAAGGGTTTTGTGTGTGTGTTTCTGTGTACACCGGTTTACTGACAAAAGACTACGTGGTGGTTCAGGTTGGTTTGTGTGTGCTTCTGTCTATATCTGTTGTGGTTCTGTTCTCTGAGCTGGGAATTTATGTTGCAGACGTTTCTTCCCCTCTCTAGGTGACATCCTCAGTGCTTGGGTGCCTCCTGTAAAGCCCTTCTGTGATGTTTCCTCCAGCATTTATAGTGGTTTATCTCTGCCGCTTCTGGTTGTCAGTTGCAGCAGTCCGCAGCAGTGGCCGGTATATTGGGTCCAAGTCGATGTGTTTGTTGATAGAATCGGTGGATGAGTGCCATGCATTTAGGATTTCACTGGCTGTTCTCTGTTTGGCTTGTCCTATAATAGGAGTGTTGTCCCAGTCGAACTCATGTTGCTTGTCATCTGTGTGTGTGGCTCCTAGTTCATCAGCTTTCTTTGAACATACTGTGACACACCCCCACAACATAATCGAGACTATCTGTTCCAGAGAAAGTGACACTACCACAGTTCATGGAAGGGAATCGAATCCAGAGCTCTGCCCGGGGCAGGGGTGCTATCCACCACACAAGACTTAACCCATGCCCAGAATTTTAAGTGTCAGTTTTCAGCTTTATCTGGATTTATTACATTCTGATTAACATTACTGAAAAAGACAGGCAACAGTTCTCATTGTTAAACAAATAAAAGATATTAGCCTCAACTATAAGATGATGAGTGCACGTGCTCTGCCAAGCAACTTCTTTAATTGCTTGGCTATGATTTCCATCTTAAATGGCTATTATCTGTAATCTGCAATATTAGGGCAAGAAATCTTGCAGAAACACTCTGCAATGTGAGGGATCTCAAATAGATATCAAAACTGAACACCAGAGAATAGGAAAGAGCACAATTTCTGGCCAAAAACACCGGCCACTGTTTCCAACCTCTGACATATGGCTTCCCTCTTCCTGAAATGATTAAGTGATACAAGGCATCGGTTTACTTCCCACCTTCTCCTTACCCTCTCCTCCCTCTGCTTGCACAAAGCAAATCAAGCTTTGATCTTTGGAAAACTCAATGCCTGAGATATTGGCCTTCTGGAGAGGGGAGGGTCTTTTAAACCTGAAGCAGGAGGGTCAGGGTGCAGCAATATCACTCACTGGGCTGAGGTGTGGCAGTTCAACTTTAATATGGATAAATGCGAGGTATTGCATTTTTGTCAAATAAAAAGCGGGGGCTCATGCAATTAATAGTAGTGCGTTGGTAGTATTGTAGAAAAGAGTGACGCACAGGTGCCGATCGAATTCACAGAAGTTTGTGGCACATATAGACAAGTTGTTTAAGGCTACTTCATTGCTCAGACATTTGGGGTTAGAAATTGAGAAGTAATGCTGAGATAGTGCAGGACATTGATGAAGCCTCTTTTGCAGTACTGTGTTCAGTTCTGTTACTGGAATGAGATTATTAAGCTGAAGAGGGTTCAGAAGAGATATACTAGGATCTCGCCAGGAACTCCTCATCTTCTGCCTCAGGATCCGACAAACACACGGCATGAACATTGAACTCACTAATTTGCAAATCTCCCCTCGATGACCCAGATCCCAGATCCGACCCTCCGACTCAGATCCGCCTTCTCGTGGGAACCTACCTGTCCATCTTCCTTCCCACCTACCCGGTCCAACTCCCCACCGACCTATCACTATCACCTCCTAGCTTCGCCCACCTATCACCAACCTTTCCCCCAGCCTCACCCCACCACCCATTTATCTCTCAGCCCCTTTGCCCCTTCGAAACCCTGCCTGAAATGTTTACTCTCTTGCTCCTCGGTTGCTGCCTGACCTTCTGTGCCTTCTCCACTATCATGCTTTATCTACACTGAATTCTCCATCATCTGGAGTCCCCATTTTCACTTAGGGACAATTCTCTGTTAACATATCAATGCTGTCTGTCTGTTGTAACCCCACACTGTGTTAGGTACATATTGTCTCCAGATCATGGCCTATAAAATTTCTCTCAATCTCTTACTGATATTGTCATGCCTCAACAGTAGTTACAGGGTCTATGTTTCCATTTATAAGCAGAGAAACATGTTCGTGCTCCGATAAACCTCTGGCATTACTTTCATATCCAATGCAGACTGAATGGTTACACACAATTAATCTACCAGACTCAACATTCGTTCCCTCATTCACCCTCGCATATCCAATCCAGACTGTGTAAATGTTAATCATTATTTTGAATTTTAATTAAACAATATTGAATTGAAAGGTGTTGGCTGGAGCTATTTGTTCTGTGACTAGAAATAATGTCAGTCTCCGTGGATCCTAAATGTGTCACTGGAGGGCTTGCCTCTTTTATTAATTAAGGATTCAGTTCAATGTGTTATCCCATAGTATGAGTGGGAACATTGCCGACAGTACAGGGATCAGCAGCGCCAGAGAGACAGGGAGGAGATATCAGAATCTGAGAACATTAGACTGGAATGATCCAACATGGACAAGAGTTTATCCAGTAGTCTTTACTGGCTTTCCAAACCTTGGGTATTATTTGAATGGAGGATCTATGATGTACTGATTGTTATTCAAGGTGGTTACTATCCCATCCTCGCTATCGTTGGTGTTCCTGGTAAGTCATTCTAACTGTCTATTTAAGCAAGTTAAACTGAACTGTTGTTCACGTTATTGAAATTGGGAAAGGTGGAAGTCATCGTTTTCAGCTCCAATGAAAAAATCCCATTCCTTAGAAATTATAATGAGCAGATTACTACTTTCAAATGACTCTCCAGTATGCAAGGAGAAACTCTAAAATTCCATAATCCTTCTGTCCCTACACAGATCGATATTTCCATATCCCCCCATTCGCTTATTCTGTCCAGTATCACCTTCGTGATATCCCCGTCTCCTCCTCAGCCACAGGGCACCTTCTGAGTAGACCATCATTTGAGCCTCTGTTCAATCCGGAATCACCTGTTACAAGCCCCTTCTAACCACATTTCAATCACAAAATAATTACACTTGAAATGTTTAAATTGTTCTCTTCATCGAAACTATCTGACGGGAAGATAATTCATGGTGCTCAAGTCATTGAAACATGATCTAGAGCCACAGCATAATAATCTGTTAATATGAATGGAATTGGTGGCATTGAAGTGAAACCATCATCATTAAGTATAAAAAGCCCATCTGCTTGCCTCATGTCCTTTAGTGAAGGCAATAGGTCATCCTTCCCTGATCAGGTCTCTGTGTGACTGCAAGCCCACAGCAATGTGTTTTACTCTTTACTGTCCTGTGGAACAGCTGAACCAGCCACTCATTTCAAGATAGGCATAACATGTTGGCCTGACCTATGAGGGAAGAATAGTTTCCCATATTCCTACAGCTCATTCCCATTCAGGTGGTGACCATTCCTTATTTCAAGTGCATTCTTTCTTAGCCTATTCCCTGATTGTGATGTTCATCTCCCGTAGCACTTCTGCTGTTGGCTGTTTTGATGCTCACATATAGATGTAAGGAACTTTTAAATTCCACGTCAAGCGCAGTGTAGCGAGAAGGAAAGGCTTTTTACGCCACAAGAAAGAAAAGGAGCTGTCTCAGTGAAGAAAAGGAATTATTGTGATCAAACCTGAGAGTGTTGTTGAGGCAGTATTAGGAAATTGTGGACAGATTTTCTTTCCCTTATAAGAAATAATCGTCCTGCCACAGATAGAGTGCAAAGGTTTTTCACCAGACTAATCCCTGGGATGGTGGTAAAATGAGGGGTGAATGACGATTAATCTTTAGCGCTGTGAGAGAATAAAAGATGATTGCATTGAAACTAAAGGGTAATGGACAGTCTCTCATGATGTTCTAAACAGATATTGATACGGTGATCAAATCAATGGCTTGTTTTTACTCAGGTTACAAGAGCCTCTGAGGACGTTCCCCTCACCCCACCCCCACTCCCTATATCGATAGAGAGAGAGCGAGAGAGAGAGAGTCAGACTTTGAATATAGTGCATTTGGTGTGTGCTCCTACATTAAACATCACGTTATCCAAAATCCTGACAGCAGCCACAATGCCTTCACTCTAAAACAGTTAACTATTCCCATCATCTTCTGACCTCCATGGAGAATATAGATCTGTCTACTCAGAGATGGAAGATGCCTCTTTGAGACTTGATACAATACATCTGGCTTCCCTCCTCACTGCTAACAAACCACGTTAAAGTAGCAGATATTCCACTGGCGATGGACCCACGAGGAACCTCGTACAACCATTCATGAGTGCAGTCTCTGCTCCATTGGTTTGTTGTATTGGAGCATCAGTGACAACCTCCTGTTCATGTATAACAATCTCGTGGGGCTGAATGGCCTCCTCCAGGTCCCATGAAACAGGTTCAAGGGTCTGATTGGACTCTACCTGATCCTGTTTAATAGCTCCAGACCCTTTCTCTTCCTGTGGAACAAGCAGGAGTATTGAATGGGCTGCCCCTCTTCTTGTTCAGTAGTTTCCATGGGCTGAATGGCTTCCACATTTCTGTATGTAACAAGCTTGAGATGTTGAATGAGCTCCTCTTTTAACTGTGTCTGACAGCACTGTTACATGAATGTTACCGACACTTTAACAGCACAAGCCTGAATGCTGTCCGGGTCTTACTGAATACGGACACAGGCTGCATCAGGAGCTGATGGGAAACAAAATGTTCTGAACATTGTGTAACCCTCAGTGACCATCCCCACCTCCGGTCTTATGTTGGCGAAAGACATTGATGAAGCAGCTGAAGATGTTTATGCTGAGGAAGCTACCCTGATGATCTCCTGAAGGGATGTCCTGGGACTGAGATTTTTCGGCCCCACCCACAGGCATCTTCCTTTGTGCTCTGAAAGACCCCAGCCAGTGGGGAGGGGACACCTGATTCCCATTCAGCTCAAATAAGATGGCGCTTCCGATGACATTCTAAGTCAAATACTGCCTTGATATCAAGGCTCTTCACTCTTTGCTGAGCCCCTGTTTTCCTCTCGTGTTCATATCAACAGGTGACAATGTCTGTGTGGGGAGTGTTTTCCTCTCACAGAGGGTAGTGAATGTCAGGAATTATCTTTTCTCGGGAGCTAGGGGTGCTACATCACTGAAAGTATTTTAAAAAGGAGGTGGATGAATTTTTGACCTGTAAGAGAGCTGAGAGGATGTGAAGAATTGGACATTAAAGATGAGTTAATACGAACAGTAGATCGGCCATGATCGTATACAATGGCTTGATTATCCGAACTACCTGATCCTGTTCCATATTCTGTAATTATAAAGTTAATGGTTGTAATTTTCCTGCACGTTCTGTTATTGAACGTTGCAATCAGAGAGAGCTATGTACTTTATGAGTCATCTCTTAGTGAGGTCTTGGGGCTGAATTCACAGTGAATCTGGATCTATACCATGACCAACAAATGAAGCACAAGATGCAGAGAGGAGACACTCTGTAAAGAGACCAGCGTTGTCTTTCGAACCCAGCCTGGGTTTTGAAGTAACATTTTTCAATCCACACCAAACGATGTGTGACAGCCTGGAGGGAATGAATGAGATCCTGTGTTACTGTGGACCTGGTATTTGGAGCAAGATGCCCCCGTCAGTACCAGTGCAGGAGTTTTGAGGGGCTGAATTGAACATAGGAACATAGGACTGAGGAGCAGGAGTGGGTCATTAGACACGTTGTCAATGTTCCACAAGACACTAAGATCATAGCTGCTCAGATTGTGGTTTCAGCAGCACTTTTCTGCCTGTATACAATTTTCCTGCATGAACTTGTCTGTCAAATGTTTGAATACAGCACAACTTTGAACAAATGCAATCATCCAGGCACCACAAATGTTTGATAAAGGGAATTCTCACATAAACAGTCCAATAAGAATTTCTAATTCGTGTTCCGATAAATGTTAGAGGGTCACTGTGTCCTTTTCGAGTCCCACTCCTCCACTGGTTACAAAAACTTTTAAAAGTGGCCAGTTTGGTGTTATGGCTAATTGTATAGGACTCGTACTGGGTCATTTTTGAGAAAAATGTGAAATGCAGGAAGTTGAACTCACAACAAATAGTAAACAATACTGTCCAAAATGTTCTTCTGCCTTTGAAATTACTCCGCTCACACAAGCTGCTGGTACTGGGATTTTTTTGTGCAACAGTTGGATTTGGCTGAACGACCTTTGCTTCCAGCAGTGAAGAGATTCCAATGAGTCCTCACCAGGAATCCTTCACAAGTGGTGAAGATAACTCAGGGCTTTTCAGGTCTCACATTTTGCTATTGGGTGGACAAAGTAAGAGAGAGGGATCAATCAGCTCTGCTTCTCAGGCAGGGAACATTTTTCTCCCTCTCTGTGTTGAACAATAATGCCAACTGAACATCAAACTGGGCCATGTGTGCTCTCCTGGAGCATTCTCTGGAACAGATGATAATGGTCGATATGAAGGTGCATCATCCCTGTTGTACACAGTGCCTTTCATTAGAAAAAGGAAGTCCCTGCTTTAACAGCTGATGGCATGTTTATATGCGTCTGTGTAATTTGTAACTATCGGTCGATGTCTATATAATACGTGTGTTGATATCAATACATCTTATTCTTAAATTTATTCTCTAGCTTTAAACTCCATAACAAGAGGAAATATGCATCCAGCTGAAACACATTTCAGAAAGTCATGTATGGTTCAAGAAGATTTCTCATCTAAGATCAAAATTATAATCCCCCATAACAAAAGACCTTCCTTCCAGGAATGAGTGAAGGGAAACATCTATGAAAATCTTTTGAAAGGATTATATCGCTTTTCTTAAGTTTAGGCGATCAAAGCTGCACACAGTGTATCCGATGTGGTCTCAGCAATGCCCCGTACAGATGTAGTTAAACATTTCTCATTAAACGTGATAACCTTTGCCAGAAACAGCATCATTCCACTTACCTTCCAAATCACTTACTGCATCTGCAGACTGATTTCATATGATTCATGTCCCAGGAACATGGAAACCGCCAGTATCACAGAGTTCTGCAATCTCTTTCCATTTAAATTGTTCACCATTGTTTTATCCTCCCTGCCACAGTAGACAACTCACCTTATGTTCTTTCTGCTGAAGGTTTGCTCACTAACCTTCCCTGTCTGTATCACATTGCAGACTCAGTACCTCCATTTGACGACATCTTGAATGATCATCTTGGTGATGCGCTAATTGAGCTTTGCGCCATTCAGTTCCCTTCCACCAGATCTTTGATGCAGATTATTTGTCATTGATGATCCCACAGTGATCTCTAGAGCACTGCATTAGTTACAGTTTTGCAACCTGAAAATAAATATTTACCTCTACTCTCTATTTCCTGTTAGTGACAGCTTCCCCGTTCCTGTGTAGCACCTAAGGTGGGTTGAATAGTCTCCTCCTGGGCTGTGTAATGAACTCAATGAGCTGAATTACTTCATTCTCTATTGCTGTGTAACTCCTCCGAGGGGCAGAATGGTCTTCTCCCGTCTCATTGTAACGATTGTGCCTGACTGAAAGGGGTGGTCCCCTACCTTGTAACAGCATCGAGGGGTGGATTGAGCGAACACACATAGGGTAGGGGCAGCAGTATATCTCTGTAACAGCTGCGAGGGCTGGATTGAGGGAACACACAAGGGGTTAGGGGGAGCAATATATCTCTGTGATAGCCTTGAGGGGTGGATAGAGGGAACAACACATGGGGTAGGGGCAGCAGTACATCTCTGTAATAGACTCAAGTGTGGATTGAGGGCACAGTGCATGGGGTGGGGCAGCAGTTGTCCTTTTGGCTGCACCATTCAGAATGCTCATAACTAATCCGATTGTGTCTGACTATCTGTATCTGGTCTGTTCCCAATAAACATTGACTCTCCTGTCCAGCAAAGATCAGTCAAGCTCAGCGTTGAACATCGTCAATAACCGAGTATTCACTGCTCCCTGAGGATGAGTACACCACAGATAGCACAACAGTAAAGGGAAAGGGACGTCCTTATTTCATTGTGGGACCCTTTATTTTAAACCGTGTTAACCTTACATCGAATCACCACTTCTTTTCAGACATAAGGACACAATAATTAGGAATAAACAAAGCATTCTGGACTTCAACCCCTCCCACATTCCCGCTGACCATTACCAATCAAATATGTATCAAACCCAGCCTGTGCTGCTGTCTCAGGTGGAGAATACCTGATAGCATTACACCACAAGAACATTAAAGCAAGGCGCAGAATGAGGTCATTCGACCCATCGAGTCTAAAATTCATTTAAAATATTTTTATATGTACCTCAATGTTATTCTTCTGCCTTCTCCCTCGTATCCTTGATATCCTTACAAATCCAAAGCATATCGATTTGTGTCTTAATGACACTAGTTTCTGTTTCTCTGGGACTGCGTGTGTTTTTTTGTGTATGTGTGTGTACGTGAGCGTATGTGTGTGTGTGTGTATGTACGTGCGTGTCCATCTGTTTGTTATCTGTGTGTTTGTGTGTCTATGTCTGTCTGTCTGTCTGTGTATCAGCCTGTGTGTTTCTTAACTGTCTTTGTGTCTATTTGTATGTGACTGTATATGTCTCTGTGCGTTTCTACCAGTGTGTATGCCTATCTCCTTGTAAGTATTGTGCATGTTCGCATATTGGGGTGTTTGCCAATAGTTCTGTGTATTTGTGTGTCTGTGCAGTGAGGTATTTGTGTCCTTTTTTTGGAAGTGAAAGGACTGGCGTTGGAACTGCCAGTGGATTTAAAGTGAGAATTGTCTTTCACTGAACTTTGCTCCTTAATCGGTCGGTGGGACATAGATGTTTCAAAATCTCCACACGAGACATCCCTGTCCTCTCTGGCTCGTACCAGTGTCCTACCCACATGGCAACGGGAGGGGGTGAAGGAGTGGATATCGGACACTCCAACACACGGCTTTGCCTTCCTGTCCTATTCCAGGCTCTTCCTCCTGGAATAGGAGAAAGGGAGGGTTGGAGGGAGAGTGGGAATTGGTGACCCTGCTGTTAGTGCTGGTGTAGTTGGGCGGAATTGTGAGGTGTCTGGAATTAGTCAGTCAACAGTTTTTAATTAATATAGTATTATGAGTGTGGGGGGTATTGTGTAGGTGAAGAGAAAGTGAAGAAGAAAGTTACTGAATTCAATAATGAGAGTGGTCGTGCCTGAGCCTTATTTGGAGATAGAGCGTGAACCTTGTTCGGGGGTAGGTGCTATAACAGACATACAGTGAGTGTGAGGGAGCAGAGAGTATACAGTACCTCTTATCTGGACAGAGCGGGGAGGATACCAATGCTTATTCTGTATTGCAGGACATTTCTTCAGACCACCTCAGCGTCGAGGTGAGGCTCTCCAAATGTATTGTCCAAGTCCGTCACTAAAAACAACACAGACCTGTCCCTCAGCTTCCACAGAATCAGTTTAGGTAGAGCTTACAGATAGCAAGGACAAGCAAATATTGGTGTGTTATATACCAAACCAAAACGCAAGCAGAAAATCTGAGTATCATATACTCTGGAAATTAGATATGCAAGTATTGTGGATACTGCAATCTTATTGGATGGTCTCAAATTGCATCTGGACTGCGTTAACTAAGTGACTGCTCATGTTTGAAAAATAAATTCCGTAAGTATATATAAGGTGGGTTGAAGATTATGTTGTGATGAAAACTAGAGAGCAGGTTACTTTGGATTTAGTATTGTCTGGTCCAAATGACGAATTAATAACCTTGTAATGAAGCAGCTTTTAAGGAATAATGACATTAATAAAGTGCATTTTACACGGCATCTATGCACAATAGAGAATGCTTGAACTTACTAGTTAAACATCATGGAAGACTGGAGGCTAGAGGGTCAAGATAGCTCCAGTGAATTTGGAAAGTACAACATAACATTCAGTGGGAGACAAGCAACGGTTGATAGAGTCATAGAGTATGAAAGCACGGAGACAGGCCCTTCAGCCCAAACTGTCTGAACAAAATGTCCATCCACGCTCACCCAATTTCCCTGCCATTGCCCTGTAACCTTCTAATCCTTTCCTACCCATGTATTTGTCCAAATGCCTTTTAAATGTTGTTAATTAATCACTTCCCCAGGCAGCTCATCCCATATGCGTACCAGCCCCTGTGTGTAAAAAGGTTGTTCCTCAGATTCCCTTTTATTCTTTCTCCTCTGACTTTAAACTGATCTGTGATTGCCAAACCTTGGGGGAAAAAAAGACAGGGTACATTCACTCTATCCATGCCTGTCATGATCTTTCAGACTTCAATATGATCCTCCCTCAGTTTCACACACACACAAAATTAAGATGGCCTAGCTTGTCCAACATCTCCCTATAACTCAGTCCATTGAGTCCTTGGCAACATCCTTATAATTTTTTTTCTGCATTCTTTCCATTTTAAAAACATCCGTCCTATACCAAAGTGAGCAAAACTGAACATAACGCTATTACTATTGCCTCAGCAGCGTCCTGATTAACTGCAACATAACTCCCTAATTTTGATACTCAGTGAAATACACTGATTAAGGCCAATGTACCAAAAGCTTTCTTCACTGCACTGTCTACCTCTAAATCAACTTCCAGAGAACCATCCACCTGAATTCCAAGGTCCTTCTGTTCCACTACACTCCTAAATACCCAACCATTCACCATGAAACTCCAACCTTGATTTGAATTTCTAAAATGCAGGAACTTACACTTTATTAAAATCCATTTGCCATTTCTCAGCCCACTTCCCCAGCTGATCAAAGTACTGCTGTAATTTCTGAAATTTCTGATAACCTTCCTCACTCGCCATGATGCCGCCTATTTTAGTGTCGTCTTCAAACTTACAAATCATGCCTGCACATTCTCATCTAAATCATAGACATAGGTAATATGCAGTGGTCCCAGCACCAACCCCTGAGGCATTCCACTAGTCAAAGCCCTCCAGTCTGACCAGCATTCTTCGTGTATCACCCTCTGCTTCCTACCACCAAGCCAATTTTGTACCTAATTTGCCAGCTCCCCCTCAATTCCATGTGATCTCACCTTTCAGAGCAGCGGAACATGTGGAACCTTATTGAGGCCTTACTGGAATCCATATGGACTATGTATACCACCCTGCCCTCCTCAACGTTGCTGGTCACTTCATCAAAGAGCTCCAACCAATTTACGAGTCATGATCTCCCATCCACAAAGACGTGCTGAATTTCATGAAGGGCTTTTGCCCGAAACATCCATTTTCCTGCTCCTCGGAAGCTGCCTGGCCGTCTCTGCTTTTCCAGCACCATTCTAATCATACTCCGAATCACATCCTGTCTTTCCAAATGCATGTATATCCAATCTCTCCGAATCTTCTCAAGTAACTTACCCACTAGATTTTAGGTTTGCTGGTCTTTAGTTCCCAGGTTTACCTTTGTAGCCTTCCTTGAATAAGAGCACAGCATTCGCTACCCTCCAGTCGTCTGGGACCTGACCAGCGATGATGGAAAAGAACCAACCAGGGCTCCCGCAATTTCTTATCTATCCTCCTGCAGTGTTCCTGAATATATCTGGTCAGGACCAGGAGGTTTTAGAAATACTGCAAAGTCTGAAAAATACGTCTATTTATTTCTTGTACAAACACCAAAAAGTGAGAAAGCGACTCAATGATGGTTAACATCACTAATTAAAAAATTTATTAATCACAGGAAGTGACTTCAGGAGAATTCCAAATATTGTGGAAACCCGTGAATTCTCTGAAGTTTACAATCCAGAAAAGGAAGGCCATGAAACTGATAAGGAAACCAAAAAGCGAGCATACCTGCTAATAAACAGGAACACAAAGACTGCATAAATCAACGAACTATATTTCAATGGAAACAAAATAAAAGCAAGGTCAAGTGTGGAAATTTGTAATTGGGAGAGGAGAGGTCATTGTGGAGAACAGGGAAATGGCCAAGAAAATAACCAGTTACTTTGCATCTGTCTCCATGGAGTAATATCCAAGAAATCACCCAGTAATTCCAAGTGACCATATTGGCCTTCTGAAGCTAAAGACAAAAAGTCAATTCAAATCAGTAACAAGGTAGTACTTGAAGATGTAGCTGGATTGAGCATTGCTAAGTCTAACGAAACAGATGTACTTCTCATCAAAACGTCAGAAATAAATCCCAAACAGTAGTATTAATTGCGCTGTCGATGTTTTGCTGTACGTTCTGCAGAGGCCAGAAACTATTGTGGATAAACGTGATCCATGTACTATAGATGAATGGAAGGGATCCAAACAGCTACAAAAGGAAGAAGACATAGTGTGGAGAACTGCAGACCAATTAATCGACATGTGTAGGGAAACTGTTGAAATCTATTACACAGGATGATATTTTTGATATTTAGAAATTAACATCAACAATGGAGACAATCAGCATGCATTTCTGATAGAGAAATCGTACTTGATAAACTTCGGAATTGTTTGAAGTTGTTTCTTACAGCATAGATAATGGGGAACCAGTAGAAGTTGCAGATATTGGATTTTCGCAAGAGTTTCTCAATGAGTCCGTAAATGGAATGAATGTGAAGGGAATTTGGAGGAAGATATGTAAATGGAAAGTTAAAATTTGGTTTGCCTTCATTTAAGAGAGTCAGAGCATTGATGTAAAGACATGTTGAAGCAGTTTCACAGCGTGTTGATAGGACTATACTTGGAGTATTGTGCACAGTTTTGGTGACCGAATCTCCGAAAGAATATACTGACCACAGAGAAAGTTCAATGGACATTCTCCAGATTAATTCCTCATATGGTGAGATTACCTGATGAGGAAACTCGGTCTGTGTTCTCTAGAGTTTCAAAGAATGAGAGCTGGGTCACAGTGAAATTTTGAAAATTCACAAAACATATGACAAGTTGGAAATGAACAGAACTCTTCCCTCGCTGTCTATTCCACAATAAAGGCAAATAATGGCAGGATCTGGGACAGGCCAGTTAAATCTGCAATAAGGAAGAAATTCATCACTTGGAGGGGACTAATTAACACAGGTGCAGGGAAGCCTTCTGGCAGGCAAGATTAGTGATAATCTCCAGATATTCGAGAGAGTGTCCAGCGGAACAGAATAACCAGGGAACTGGTAGGACTCATTAGTGATTTGCCAAGTTGCAACCAAATCAACTTTAGTGGTAGGAGACAGAGGGTGGTGGTCGAAGTTTGTGTTTGGAGGCTAGTGTCCAGTGGTGTACCACAAGGATCAGTGCTGTGTCTCTTAATATTTGTGATTCGGAGGTGTTGGTGTTGGACTGGGGTGAACAAAATTAAAAATTGCATAACACCAGGTTATTCTCCAAAAAGTTTATTTGGATGCACGACCTTTCGAAGGGCTGTGTCTTCATCAGGTGGTTGTGCGCTTTGATGAAACACTTTGTTGAAGCTGTTGGCCTCCCTCTACATCACAAACCAGCCGTCCAGCCAACTGAGTGGGAGAGAGTGTAACTGTTACACATAGAAACAGTCACAGGCAAAGGGCAAGAGAAACATTCATAACATTGAAAAGGGTACAATTCCGATAACAGTCAATATAATGGCTGAGGGTAAAAACGTTCTCTGCTCGAAAATGTATTTTATAACAAGACGTGCTTAGAACTGACTTTGATTTAATATTATTAAGGTGAGTCAAGTGAAATAACCAGAATTACTAAGTGTGATTGGACATCTATAACAAAAAAATATAAGTGTATATTTTTGTTTGGTCTGTGTAAAGCATGCTGACAGTTGCATGAAAGTATATAGCTGATGGAATATATTATTAGGAGAGTGCATTCCATGGGAAATGCCCTCGAACAGGCGCTTGAAGAAAACTGGGGTAAAAGTGCCTGAGTGCCGTCCGGTCAGTGACAGGAACCCAGGGAGTTGAATGACTGAAAGTTCCTGGAACATGGAGCTGAGAAAACCATCAGATCAGCCGGACCTCTTTAAATGCTAGAGCAAGTTTGAAGGGCTGAATCACCTCAGCGTGGTTTGAATTGTGTGAGATTTGAAAAACGTACATTTCTACTCCTTCCTCTTATGTGTTATACAATGGGGCACTGCCATTTTCTTGAAACTGGGAATTATTTGGAACATTATCGGGAATTTTCCATAATCGGCATTCTCCAGAATATTATATAACTGTAGTCGGGGGTGGGGGTGGAGGGTGGAGGGGGGGGGGGGGGGGTTATTGTACCCACCTCAACCACTTCTACTGACAGCTCAGCCCATATGTGTACCATTATCTGTGTGAAAGAGCTGCCCCTACGGTTTAATTTTTATTTTATTCCTCTCGAAGCATTAACGGATGTCTTCGAGACCTCGATTCCCCAACCTTGCAAAAAAAAACTTGAAGTATTCACCCCATGCATGTCTCATACTTTGAAAAGATCTACACTTCTATAAGAACCCCTTCGGTTTCCTAGGCTGTAAAGAAATAAGTTCTAACCTGTCCATAAACTCCCTATAACTTAAACCCTTTAGCCCAGGAAACAACTCTGAAATTTCTACTACACTCTTTCTCATTCAATAATATCCTTTCTACAGCAAGGAGAACAAAACTGAACCCAATGCTCCAACTGCAGCCTGTACAATTCTAACATAATGTGCCAACCTCTGTACTCAATGCGCTGATGAACAACGTTCTTCACTGTCCTGTGTATCTGTGACTCAAATTTCAGACAACCGTGCACCTAATCTCTAATGTCCTTTTGTTCCACTACACTCCTTAAGGCACTCTCATTCATCATTAAACTCCTCCCTGAATTTGACTTTCCAAAATGCAAGACGTCACACTTATCTATATTAAACTCCACATGCTAATTCTCAGCCCACTTCCCCTGCCGATCAAGGTACTGCTGCAATTTCTGATAATGTTCCTCACTGGATGCCTCCTATTTTAGTGTCTTCTGCAAACTTACTAACCTTGTGTTGTGCACTCTAGTCCAAATCATTGATATAGTTAACAAACTGCAATGGGCCCAGTACCAACCCCTGAAGCACTCCACTAGTCACAGGCCTCCAAGTCTGACAAGCATCCCTCCACCATAGCCATTTGCTTCCTAACGCCACGCCAATTGTGTCACCAATTTGCCAGATTATATTGAAGTCCATGCGATCTAACCTGCCCGAGCAGCCTACCATGTGGAACCTTATGAAAGGCTTTACTGAAATCCATATAGAGTATGTCCACCACACTGCCCTCGTCAACCTTCCTGGTCACTTCCTCAAAAAACTCGAACACAATTTGTAAGGTATGATCTGTCATGCACATAGCTATGCTGACTGTTCAAATCAAACTCTGTCTTTCCAGATGCATGCATATCTTATCTCTCAGAACCTTCTCAAGTGGTTTAGCGAAAACAGATGTGAAGCTTACTGGTCTATATTTCCCAGGTTTTTCTTTGTCGCCCTTCTTGAATAAGGGCACAACATTTGCTACTGCCCAGCCTTCCGGACCTTCGCCCCTGACCTGTCTTCTCTAGCCTCTTGCAGTGCTCTTGGATATATCTGGTCAGGACCAAGAGATTTATTTGTATTTATTTGACTTTATGCATTCTAATATGTCCAACAGCACCTCCACTGTGATATGAATGGTACGAAGATATGACAACTAACATACCCCCCCCACCCCCCCCCCCCACCCCTAAATATCACAGATCTTCTTGTCTTTCTTCATGGTAAACACAGAGGGGAATTTGAGGATCTCACCTATCTCTTGTGGTTTTACACATGAATGCCCACTGAAGGAGTCCTATTTTCTCTCTAGTCGTTCTTTTTCTTTACTATACTGAAAGCACATCTTCAGATCCATCTCATTTTCTCAGCCAAGGCTGTCTCATACCTCCTATTCGCCCTCCTGATTTCCTTCTTCAGTAAACTCCTGTATCCCTTGCGTCTCTCCAGAGATTCCATTGATTCCAGCTTCCTGAACCTGAGCCACGCCTCCTTTTTTGCTGGTCAGAGCCTGATTATCTCTTGTCATGCAGGGTTCTCTCTTCCTGCCTCACTTTCCCTTCACCCTCACAGGAACATACAGACCTTGACTTTTAAAGGCCTCCCACTGACCAGAGATCCTTTTGCCTGGAAACAAGCTACTCCAAGCAACCTTTGCAAGTCCCTGTCTAATTCCAACAAAATACGCCTTGCCCCAATTGAGAACTTGAATCTGTGGACCAATTCTGTCCCTCCCATAACTATTTTAAAATTCATACAATTCTAGTCACCGATCCCAAAATACTCCCCCACTTTACCTCCGTCACGTATCTTGCCCTATGCCCCAACAATAGGTGAGTTTGTCCCTTCCCAAGTAAGACCCTCTATATGCTGCTTATGGAAACTTTCCTGAACACACTTAAGATGTTACGTTCCAACGAAGTTCTTAACAATCTGGATGGCCCAGTCTACGTTAGTATAATTAAAATCACCTATTATGACAATCCTATTTTTCCTGCAAGTCTCCCCAGTCTCCCTGCATATTTGTTCCTCCAATTCGCATTGATTATTTGGAGGCTTATAGTGCAACCACTGTAACATCGCCATCCACCTCTCACTTCTTTGCACCATCCACAAAACCTCACTGGACATTATCTCAGTTATTTTATCTTTAAATACTGGAGTGGTATGCACCTGAATCAGAACTATTGGTTTTTAAACTGTTTCCATTTACATCTCTCCCTTGCAATGATTTTGACACCCACAGCACCCTTTGTCAAGGCACAGTGGAGATATAGAGCTGTAAATTGATGGGAGCTGCACATCCTGTCACTGCCAGCATCGGCTGCAAGTTTCCCCACACTGGGCAGTGATCTAACACAGTGTTACCGAATAATGCAACAGCCTGGGTTGAAATATGAATGAACCAGTACGGTCTGCACAGCTCCCAATGCTGGACACTTAGCCCAGGATTATAGATCAAGAATTGGTGTGGGCTGCACAGAGTTCATCTCTAGGCATCTGGGTCTGCAACATGACCACAAATAGAGCAGAGGCTGCAGAGAGGGGAGTCTCCGTAAAATGGAATGAGGAAATTACAATCAGATCAGCCATGGTCTTCGTGAATGGTGGCAAAGGATTGTGTGGACCACGAAAACAACTTATTCATCTATTTCTGTTTGTAACAGACTAACTCCCCTTCTCTCCCAGTGTCCTATTCTGGTGGGGAGTGAGTCACCTTCTCCTGTTCCTGCGTAACAGGATCCTCGGGCCTCACTAGCCTCCAGATATCCCTGTACCCTAGTTTCGAGCAATTTAATGACTGCCTCCTGTTCCCAAGTCCCAGTCTCGAGCAGTTGAGTGACTCCTTCCTGTTCCTGTGTCCCAGTCTCGAGCAGTTGAGTGACTCCCTCCTGTTACTGTGTCCCAATCTCGAGCAGTTGAGTGACTCCCTCCTGTTCCTGTGTCCCAGTCTCAAGTAGTTGAGTGACTCCCTCCTCGTCCTGTGTCCCAGTCTCGAGCTGTTGAGTGACTCCCTCCTGTTCCTCTGTCCCAATCTCGAGCAGTTGAGTGAGTGCCTCCTGTTCCTGTGTCCCAGTCTCGTGCAGTTGAGTGACTGTCTCCTGTTCCTTTGTCCCAGTCTCGAGCAGTTGAGTGACTGCTTCCTGTTCCTGTGTCCCAGTCTCGAGCAGTTGAGTGACTCCCTCCTGTCCCTGTGTCCTAGTCTCGAGCAGTTGAGTGAGTGCCTCCTGGTCTTGTGTCCCAGTCTCGAGCGGTTGAGTGACTCCCTCCTGTTCCTGTGTTCCAGTCTCGAGCAGTTGAATGACTCCCTCCTGTTCCTGTGTTCCAGTCTCGAGCAGTTGAGTGACTCCCTCCTGTTCCTGTGTCCCAGTCTCTAGTAGTTGAATGACTCCCTCCTGTTCCTGTGTTCCAGTCTCGAGCAGTTGAGTGACTCCCTCCTGTTCCTGTGTTCCAGTCTCGAGCAGTTGTGTGACTCCCTCCTGTTCCTGTGTTCCAGTCTCGAGCAGTTGAGTGACTCCCTCCTGTTCCTGTGTTCCAGTCAGGAGCGGATAAGTGACTCCATCCTGGTCCTGTATTCGAGTCTCGAGAAGTTGAATGACTCCCTCTTGTTCCTGTGTCCAGTCTCGAGCAGTTGAATGACTCCCTCCTGTGCCTGTGTCCCCGTCTCGAGCGGTTGAATGACTCCCTCCTGTGCCTGTGTCCCAGTCTCGAGCAGTTGAATGACTCCCTCCTGTTCCCATGTCCCAGTCTCGAGCGGTTGAATGACTCCCTCCTGTTCCTGTGTCCCAGTCTCGAGCAGTTGAATGACTCCCTCCTGTTCCTGTGTTCCAGTTTCGAGCAACTGAGTGATGCCTCCTGATCCCAAGTTTGTGAAAGTAGATGTCCTCCTCTTGCTACTGAGTAACAGGCTCCAAAAGCTCTGTGCTCACCTGCTGCTCATGTGGAATGAAGTTGAGGGACTGAATGGACTCTTCACATTCCTTCCAGCTTCTCTTGACTAAAAGCCTTTCTCCTGTTTCTGTAAAACACAATCAAAATCTGAATGATGTATTTTTGTATTTGACTCTCAGTAATTGACCAAACAAGCTGACTGACAGAATTCAGAACCTGAATAGCCTCTTCCTGTTCCTGTGTTATACACTCAGGAGTCAACAGAGTCTCAGTGATGTACAGCATGGAAAAAGACCGTTCGATCCAGTTATCCATTCTGACTAAATATCCTAAATTTATCTCGTCCCCCTTGCCAGCACTTAACCCATATCCCTCTAAACCCTTCCCATGCATGTACCCATTCAAATGCCTTTTAAATGGTGTGACTGTGTCTGCCTCCACCACCTCTTTTGGGTGCTCAATCCATACACACAGCAGTCTCTCTTTGAAAGTGTTGTATCTCATTTCCCTTTATAAATCTTTCTCCTCTCATATTAAACCTTTGTCCTGTAATTTTCGACTTGCCTATGCTGTGGAAAAGACGTTGACTGTTTACCTTATCTATGCCCTTATGATTTTATAAACTTCTTTAAGATCACCCCTCAGCCTCAACACTTGAAAATACTCCCAGCCTATTCAAACTCTCCCTGTAGCTCAAACCCTCCAACACCTGCAACATTCTATTAACGTTCTTCTGCACCCTTTCAAGTTTGACAACATCTTTCCGACAGGGTGACCAGAATTAAAGGCCAAACCAATGTCCTGTACAGATGCAACATGTCATGCAAACACATAGACTCAAAGCACGCACCAATAAAGGGAAGGTCACGAAGTGTCTTCTTCAGTGCGCTGTCTACCTGTGACGGCAATTTCAAGGAACGGAGAACCTGCACCACCAGGTGACACAGTAGCTCAGTGACTAGCATTGCTGCTTCAGAGCGCAGCGATCTGGGTTTAACTCAATCCTTGAATGACTGCCTGTGTGGAGTTCGCACATTCTCCCTGTGTCTGCGTGAGTTTCTTCCGGGTGATACATTTTCCTCCCATAGCACAAAGATACACAGATAAGGGTAGATTTACCATGCTAAATTGCCCCAAGTACCCTGGGATGTGTAGGCGAGGTGCATTAGCCATGGGAAATGCAGGCTCAGAGGGATAGGCGAGGGGTTTTCCAGTGGGAGACTGTTAGAGGTTCGGTGTGGCCTCGATGGGCTGAAAATCCTGTTTCCTCACTGTAGGGATTCTATAATTTCAATGGCGTTGTCTTTGATTGGCAACTTTCGAAAGGACCCTACTTACATGTCTTGCCCTGATTTGTCTTGGCAAAATGCAACACCTCACATTTATCTAAATTTAACTCCATCTGCCACCCCTCGGCTCACCTAATCAAGTTTCCACTTTGTCTGAGATATCATTCTTCACTGTCCACTACACCACCAAATTTGGAATTATCTACAAACTTATTGATCATACTTCATATACTCAAATACAAATGATTTGTATAAGTGACAAGAGGCAGTGGACTCACTATTGACATTTGTGGCACACCACTGGTCACAGATATCCAAGTTCAATGAACAAATGCCCACTGTCGCGGCCTGTCTCCAATATTCAAGACAATTTTGGATCTAACAGGTGAGATCTCCCTGGATCCCAGGCAGTCTAACCTTGCTAACCAGTCTACTATGTAGAACATTTTGGTTTTCTTACTGAATTCTATAAAGACAACATCCACTCTCCTGCCTTCGTCTTCATCATCTTCATCGCTTCGTCAAAAAATTCCACTGAGTCAGTGAGACGTGATCTCCAATGTACAAAGCCCTCATCGTTCCTTGTCCTTCCAAATGCATATATATCCTTTCCCTCAAAGTCCACTCCAACAATTTAGTCATCATTGATGTCAGGCTCACCAGTCTATAATTACCTGGTTTTTCCTTCCTTTCTTAAATAATGACACTATGTCAGCAGCTCTCCAGTCTTTTGACACCTCACCTGTGGAAATCAATGATACAGATATATCAGCAAAAGGCTGAGCATTCTCTTTCCTAGCTTCCCACAATATTCTGGGATACAACTGATCAGGTCCCAGGGATTTGTTCACCTTTATGTGTTTTACAATGTCCAACACCTCCTTGTAATATCGATACTTTTCAAGATCTCACTATGCATTTCTTCATTTTCGCACTCTTGTAACTTCCTCCACATTAAATACTGAGGAGAAATACTTGTTTTATATCTTTCCCATCTCTTGTGGTTCCACACATAGGTAGCCTTACTGATCTTTAAGGTGCCCTATTTTCTCCCTAGTTAATCTTTTGCCACTAACAGATTTGTAGAGTTTCGTCAATACCTCATTAACCCTATTTCTAAAGCCAACCCGCGTTCACATTTTTCTGGTCCGATTTCCCCATTGACTATACACTTACTGCCCTTATACTCCTCTCGGGATTCACTTGATTTCAGCTCTGTTTACCTGACATATGCCTCCTTCATTACCTTGACCACAGCATCAATATATCTAGCCATCCAGCACTCCCTGCACCCACCAGACTTCCCCATCTCACTAATAGGAGCAAGTTGGCTCTGGGCTCTCTGGATCCAAGTTTTGATGGCCTTGCATTTTCTGACCATCCCTTTACATGTGAATACCGTTTTCTAATCATCCTGTCACCAGGATCGCCTAACACTTTCAAAATTGGCCTTGTTCAAAGATAGAACTATAATGTTTACATCAGGTCTTTCCTATTCCACAACTAATTTAAAACTAATATATATGAATAAAAGACTTGAAATGTTAAATAAACATTTCCTGCCCCTCTGTAACAGGCTCGAGAGGCTGAATAGGCTCCTCTTGTCCCTGTATAACAGCCACCAGACATTAAATGACACAACAACCCCTGGATTATGAGCAGCCATTAAACTGTATCTGATGGAGGTCCATCCCTTCTCAGTTACCGAAACACAAATAACACAATGTACTCCAGGTGTCCTCTCAGTGACACCTCATACAGCTGCAGCGACAATTCCTTTTATTTTGAATGATTGTGTTTGCAAAATGTGCCAATGTTCCAGCGTTCCACCTTTTCAAGCAGCAACAGGCTAATATGGACTGAATGGCCTTCTCCTTTCCTTCTGCAAGAGGCCCATAGGGACAGAATTGCTTTGGCCTGTTCCTGAGCAGCAGTCTCAGTGCTCTGTCTCAAGGTTATGAAAGGATTTGAAAACTGGGTATTAAAACGAGGGGTAGCCTCACACCGGATAATAACTATCATACTTTGTGTTAAGGTATCTAGAAACTTGCCCACCCGACTTTTTTTATTATGTAGCCGATCTGTTATTTTATAACTGCTTCCTTTCATAAACAGAGTGGAGCATATATAGACCCCTGCATTGTTCTGTTAATACTCTCGTATGCAAGAAAAAAATGATTAAAAGATTGAAAGATTTCTGGTCCATCCCTCAGTAACCCTTTTCCATTCCATCCTAAACCAGTAAATCTTCCCTTTTTATAGTGATATGAAAAGTGATGTATGGAACTGGTTAACTGAGCCTGTTTGTTCAGTGACAGTGATTAATGCCAGTCTTCATGGATTCTAATTATCCCAGTGAATGGTTTCTATCTTTTAATGATAAATGGGCGCCACTCAATATGTTATTCCATAACATGAGCGGGACCATCACCGACAGCACTGACAGGGATCAGCAGATATAGAGAGAGGGGGAGGAGAGATCAGAATCTGAGAACATTAGACTGGAATGTTCCAAACATGGATCAGAATCTGAGAACAGTCGACTGGAATATTTCAAGAATAGACAGGAGTTTATCCGATTCTGTTTGGTATATTTTTGCATTTTATTGGTTGTCCTTATCATTGCAAATCTATTATGCTCTTCGCATTATTCAATATTGTTATTATCCCTTCCTGGCTATCGTTGGAGTTCCTGGTAAGTGTCACTGTCCAGTTTTTGTTTCTATAAACCAGTTATGACTGTACAATACTGTTCTTTCATATCGTCTACACTTCTGGCCACTATTATTGTTCCTGTTGAAACTCTGAATCCAGATACTTACTCTACAGACCACTACTAATTGCATCAATGAAGGTGTTCAATTCCTGTCTCCCTCTGCTCTGGTAGTGTTACTCATGGGTCTCTATATTGACCTACTCAGTTTCAGCGGAGAACCCCGATGTATTGCATCTTTGCCTTTGTTATTTAAAGCATGCAGATCACTGTCTACTGTTCTGGTTACAAACTCTACCTTTTCCCAGTGTTTTCATCCCATCCCCGGCCAATATCTGCGGCTGAAGCAGACGAGTCATAACTGTAAGAGATCCCTTTGACCATGAGCTGATTCCTGACACCTTGCCTTGACCATTTCTAACTTGAAATACTCATCACTCCACAATCTATCGCACTGGTTTATTCCATCTCCTGTTTGAACCTTGAGCTATGAAGTACAGTCTTAATGAAGTTAATAATCTGCTGCTGACGCTCCTGGCTTCAAACCTGCCGAAGCAAATCTGATTCGAATTCACACCAAACTCCCATCCATCTGTCATTCATGTGCACGCCGAGTATATTGCTATTGTGTATGGCAATACCTTTATTTTGGCATTCTCAAACACTTTACCTCATCTGTCCATGAAACGTCCCTCGTTCTCTCTCTGTCGATTATCCAAAAGCCTGCCAGTTGTTCATATTTAAAATTGTTTCCTTCACGTGTGTTCATTCTCAAACAATGAGTTTCGCATTCAACCACAACAATCTCGCACGCACACGCACTCTCTCTCACTCTCTGATGAACACACACACACACACAGAGTGAGAGAGAGAGAAAGAGAGAGAGAGAGAGAGCAAACCTTCTCATTGGAGATAGTAATCTGATGCGAGTATAGTTAGCATATGATCATAAAGTTTGCAATACTCTCCATGCTGGGCAGATAGTGCGGTTTACTGAGCCACACACTAGCATGGCCTGCACAGTTCTCCATGCTGGGCTGTCATCTTGTCCCAATTATGTTGTTTGTGGTGTTCTGTCAAGCAGATTCAGAATTTGATATAACAAACCATTTCAGCTGATCTGACAATGCCTTTATTCAATGTTCTCATTCTTGTAATTTTACTCTCAAAGATCTTACTTCTCCAGTCAGCCCCACTGCTCTGTCTTTTTTCCCCATATTTCCACAACCTCCTCCCAGTTAATTAACTGCCTGTTCCTGTCTTTAATGTGAATCTCTCAGTCCCTCTGTATCTTTCCCTGGCCTTGGGTTTTGTCTCCCTAGTGTATCGAGTGCTGGCATTATGTAGCTCAGAAACAGTGAAATAGTGTGTGTCAGGCTGTTGTTCACTTCCCAATATGTCCCATGTGATGGTCATGGACAGGCGTGTTTCAGAAGTTATGAGACACATCCTTGTAACTTGGACTGTACCTGTGTTTGCCCCACTCAGGTGACCTTGCGATCAGTAACACGAGGAAGCCCATTGAGTAAAGTTCCAGGCATCTAAATTGTGTGACAATGCTGTCACGTTTAAAAAAATGTTACTTTCTCTTTTTGTTAACAAGAGGTCATAAAGGTCAAACTGCCGACTGAAAACGGCTCAAGTAAATAACTTACGAGACTGTTAGGGTTTTTAATAAATAGTAGTAACAATGGCCAGCTCGCACAGACCAGGCTTTCTAGTTTTTTCCTTCCGGCTGTATGTTTCCAGGTGCTTGTGTCCCAGAAGGGTTGGAAGTTTTAGAAAATTATCCCTAGCTGCTATTCTCTCTGAAGCTTCACTTGATGCTGTTTCCTCCTGGATTGGAGAACTGTATGTCTGAATGCTCTTTTTTTACCATGGAATGTGTTTAGGTGATGTTAGTATATTGGAACAGTTCATTTGTAGAAGGTACTGTATCCATTATTCGGTTAAGGTTTCCAATAGTTAAGTTATTCTAAATTCCTCTTCATTTTTTATGCATTTTCATGAGAAAATATATTGTGTTTTAATTAATGGTGAGTGGTTTTACGAGTAGCATCCCATCGGGAACACCCATTTCACATCTACCTTTAAAATACGAAAAGGTTCACATCCAAGCTACCTCCTTAAAATAGTCTGAGGCAGTCGGGTTCGTCTGTAGCAAACTAGGAACTCTTGTCTGGTAACACCAAATTGGGTTTAGAATTCCAATCCCTACAGTGTGTAAACAGGCCATTCGACCCAACAAGTCCACACCGACCCTCCGAGGAGTAACCTACCCAGACCCATTCCTCTACCCTATTATTACACATTTACCCCGACAAAAACTCATAACCCACACATCCCTGAAAACTACAAGAAACTTATCATGGCCAATTCACATGACATGCACACCTTTGGAGTGGGGGAGGAAACCAGCGAATCCAGAATAAGCTCATGCAGACACAGGAGAGTATGCACCAGGAGGCTATTGGGTTCATAGGTCGCGTATGGTAGATATTAGTAACTTTCGTTCCGGATGTTGAATTCAGTTGGTTTAAACAGTGTGTTGTGTATAAAGAGTTTTTCAGTCACTGAGAGTTCTCTGGGTATGGAAGAAGTGAAATTTGGGGTTTTACAAAAGGTAATGAAGGCAAAGCTGTAGGAATTGGCAGACGAGCTGGAGTTGGGGTTGTGTTTGTCTGTGAGAAAATGAGAGATAATTACAGCTATAACTCGGCAATTACATTTGGTGGAAGCGCCATCAGAGTCTTTGGAAATGGCGAGAATTCAATTTCAAATGAGGCACCGTGAACATGAGAAGGAATTGAAACAGTTTGAATTATGATGAAAAATAGAAATAAAATGAAGAAAAGGAGAGAAAAACAAAGAAGAAAAAGCAGAGAGATTTAACTTCAAACGTTAGTAATTAGAGAGAAAAGTTGACATAGAAGGTGGTGATGAAGGTAGATGGTAGGCTGCATGAGGAGGATAGTGAGGATGAGCAACCCTATAGTGGCCAAAGGCTTGGTGGGGATCTGTTTAAATACATCCAGACATTATCTAAATTTGATGAGAATGATGGGGGAGCCTTCTTAATTTCATTTGAGAAAGTGGCTAAACAAATGCAGTGCCCAGTGAACATATGGATTTAGTTGATTCAAACCAAACTGATAGGTATTTCCATCCCTCTCAGAGGCGGGGTCTGGGGAGGAGGAGGAGGTGAAGAAAACCATCGGAAGTTCACATGAGCTTGTGCCAGAAGCTGACAGACAGTGTTTCAGGATCGAAAATAGGGTCCGGGGGTAAACACACATGGAGTCTGAAAGGATCAAACAAAGTGATTTTGAAAGGTGGTTAAGGGTATTAAATCAGAGCAAACCTATGGCCCTCTTAGAGAGATTCTTATTTTGGAGAAGTTCAACAATTCACTTCCTGCAGTCGTGAGAACTCATGTGGAAGAGCAGAGAGTTACAATGGCAAGGTTAGAAGCTGAAATGGCTGATGATGACGATGATTGAGTTCAGAAATCAATGTTTGGTTGCTGTGAGGGAGTGAGAAGAATGTGTGAGATCTTCTTAAAACATATCGCTGTGAGAGTAAGGTTTACTGGCATCGGCCAGGAGTAGCATTAAAGAGGTAACAGCATTAAGAGGTACAGAAGTATGTAACTCTCTTATGCTGAGACATGAGGAGCTATGTCATTCAGAGGGACTATTGGAGAGGTGAGAAGTGCTCCATTATGTAACGTGTGGTTGGAGTGTCCAGTGGAAACATCAACAGATTTATTCCACAATGGGGAAGGAGGCCTTGAGCTTGGTGTTGGCGTTACAACATTTCAGCATTTAAATTGCGAATAACATAAATGAGACAAATCCTTTTCACTGATCGTGAGCCCTTCAAGTTTTTGGAGAAGTTTAGGGAGAAGAATATCAGTCTGTTTCGATTTGGTTTATTATTACTGCCATTCAATTTGAAATTATACAGGTGATCGGGCAAGAAAATCTCAGGTTTTGACACATTCTGGAGACTTGGATGAAGAAAGACAAAGGCATTCTGTGGCAGGAGCAAAATGACTGAAATCGAATCGAGTTGTGAACATCTGTATGCTCAGAGTCAATGTAATATATATTCACCTCTTCCTCCGCTACACTGATGACTGCATTGGCGCCACCTTGTGCTCCGGTGAGGAGTTTGAGCAATTCATCAACTTCACCAATACATTCTACCCTGTCCTTCTCTTTACCTGGACCTTCTCTGACACCTCCCTCCCCTTCGTGGACCTCTCCATCTCCATTAATGACGACCGACTTGACACCGACATTTTTTACAAACCTACCGACTCCCACAGCTACCTGGATTAAACATCTTCCCACCCTACCTCTTGCAAAAATGTCATCCTGTATTCCCAATTACTCCGCCTCCGCCGTATATGCTCCTGGGAGGACCAGTTCCACCACAGAACAAACCACATGGCCTCCTTGTTTAGAGACCGCAATTTCCCTTCCCACGTGGTTAAAGATGCCATCCAACGTATACCATCCACATCCCGCACCTCCGCCCTCAGACCCCACCCCTCCAACTGTAACAAGGACAGAAGGACCCTGGTGCTCACCTTCCACCCTACCAACCTTCGCATAAACCAAATCATCCGCCAACATTTCTGCCACCTCCAAACAGACCCCACAATCAGGGATACATTTCCCTCCCCACCCCTTTCCGCCTTCTGCAAACACCATTCCCTCCGTGACTACCTGGTCAGGTCCACGCCCCCAAACAACCCACCGTCCCATCCTGGCACCTTGCCCTGCCACCGCAGGAACTGCAAAACCTGCGCCCTCACCTCCTCCGTCACCTCCATCCAAGGCCCTAAAGGAGCCTTCCACATCCATCAAAGTTTTAGCTACACATCCACTAATATCATTTATTGTATCCATTGCTCCCGATGCGATCTCCTCTACATTGCGGAGTCTGGACGTCCCCTAGCAGAGCACTTTAGGGACCATCTCCGGGACACCCGCACCAACCAACCACATTGCCCTGTGGCCCAACATTTCAACTCCCCCTCCCACTCTGCCGAGGACATGGAGGTCCTGGGCCTTCTTCACCGCCGCTCCTTCACCACCAGATCCTGTAGGAAAAATGCCTCATCTTCCGCCTCAGAACACTTCAACCCCAGGGCATCAATATGGACTTGAACAGTTTCCTCATTTCCCCATCCCCCACCTCACTCCACTTCAAAACTTCCAGCTCAGCACTGTCCCCATGACTTGTCTTACCTACCTATCTTCTTTTCCACTTATCTAATCCACCTTCCCCCCAACCTATCACCTTCATCCCCTCCCCCATTCATCTATTGTACACTATGCTACGTTCTCCCCACCCTCACCCTCCTCTCATTTATCTTTCAACCCTTCAGGCTCTCTGCCGCAATTCCTGATGAAGGGCTTTTGCCCGAAACGTCGATTTTACTGCTCCTCGGATGCTGCCTGAACTGCTCTGGTCTTCCAGCACCACTAATCCAGACTCTGGTTTCCAGCATCTGCGGTCATTGTTTTTACCTATATATGCATTTCAGTCTACTAATAGAGGACGATTAGGAGGTCTAAAATTAATCCATCTTTGTATATTGATGGATCATTTTATTAAAGGTCGAGTTGTGAGAATACTATCACCGTAAAAAGGTTCTTTTCTCTCAGGTTGTTTTTGAAGAGAGGTTCTAAAGGCAGAGGTGCCGAACTACTGTCTGAACACAGTATAAGGAAATAACTGAGGAGGCCTTTAGGTTTCATTAAATGGTGGTAACAATGGAAGGGCAGTGGGCAGATCTCACAGACCAGGTTTTACTCGTTTTGTTTTTTGCTGAAGCATTCAGAAGCTGTTGGGAATCCAAGAAGGGTTAGGAGTTTCAATAGCTGCTTTTCTCTCTGAGATCTCTGTTGATGTTGATAGCTCCTGGATGGGAACATTGCTGTAAGAATCTGTATTTGAATATATCTTTGTGCCAAGCAGTGTATACGAAGACGGTATGGTATCTATTGTTGTGTAAGTTTTCCAACATATAAGCTATCCCAAAATGTTCCTCTCTTTGATTGGATTTTAACTAAAGCATTTGAATAAATTGTATTTTGCTAAATGACGAGTGGTTTGACCAGTCACAACATATCTGGAACGCACACTTCCCATCTATGTTTAAATTAAGGAAATGTTTGCGTCTAATCGGTCTTCTTAAAACATTTTGCGGGGATCTGCAGCCGAGGGGTATCTGACTGTCTCCTGTTACTGAAACGTTAGTGGAGGGGTTGGGGATGGTTTGCTGTAGGATGTGCTGTGGGCTGCCTCAGACATTCAGGGAGACCTGAGGATTTGCTGACCCAACTTTGGATGGAGCATGGGGACTGTAGTTACAGCATCTGGGTGTGTAACATGAACAACAAATGGAGCAGAGGCTGCAGAGAGGGAAAGCACTGAAACCACAGAGTGAGTGTGTGTGGGGAAAGGGATCTGCTGTATCCACCCCGGGTTTTCCAGGAACAGCTTCCCAAGATTTACTTAACCCAGGAGCAGATAGAGAGGGGACACTGATTGAACAAGGAGCTGGTCACAGATCGGTGTCACCTCCTTCAACAAGACCTGCAGCTTCACACCAGGGGGAGGATGGTGCTGCCAGTGGCTGTTAGGGTCACTGTTTCATTCAGCTTCTATGATCCAGAACTTTCCAGGCAGGACTGGGTGACATATCCATCATTTCCCAGTATCTGCACAACAGTGTCACCATTCGGTGATGGAGGATATTTCTGGTGGATGAGGTAAATAGATTGTTTCTCCCACAGCAGGGATCTGCCAGGTGTATCCAGTACAGTGGGATTCCCGATGGTGTACATGGAATCTGCAGAGTATCCATGTCAATGGGGAGAGGAAGAGGAACTGAAGGAGCTCTGTCTCTATTCATATTACAGTATGCCCATGCACAGTACATCATGTTGGTGAATACCCACTCTCCTGGCAGCAGTCACGGCCTCTTCATTGAGAAGCATCGTCCCATCGTCATCGGGTCTCCACGTAGAAAGAAATGAATATATCTTGGATAAAGGTCGTCCCCTTGATGCACGTTTCAAAACACCATCCCCACCACCAATCAACCACATCAAAGTAGTCCATGTGTACGGAGAGCGATGGGGTCACTGGAGTGTTTTGGGAGCTGACGATCAGGGCTGGAGCAAAACCTCCCAAGTCTGAACAGGTCTGAGTGAACCCCCAGTACACAGTACCATTAAGTCCTGTATTCCCTCTCCATTTCAGTAACATAATGCCTTCCATTATTCTGTAAATGAAATGACAGGTTATATCATGTTAAATTCCACTTGCTAAACTATTATCTATTCCATTTACCTCTCTGAATCTATCTGCAGACTCTTCACCCTCTCTTGATAATTTATTCTCTTGCTTACCACAGCGACATCACCAAACTCAGCATCTGTATATCTGTTCCATCCTCCTGATCATTAGTTTAGACTGTAAATAGTTGAGAACCAAGTACTGGTTACTCTGTAACCCTACTGTTTACGTTCTGTCTAACTGATTGAGACTGGTTTATCCTGAGTGCCTGCTTCCTGTATGATACCCAGTCCTTCCCCATTCCTGTGCAACACAGTTGAAGAGTTGGATAAGAACAAGGAGCATCTGTGAGGAATCCAACCGCTCGATGAGGCTGATGTCAACACGACCTCTGTGCCACTTTCCTGCCATCTCTCCATCCTAAAACTCTAATCTCTTTTGTAGATTGCGCCACATTTAAAAAAATCCACTCCAGATCGACATTTTCACTTACTTTTAGCATTTTACAGACCTCAATGAGATCTCCTTTCATTCTTATAAACTCGAGAGTATAGGCCTAAACTGCTCAATTTCTCTTCATAAGACAAGCACTTCAAATATGGAATCAATCTAATGAAGCTCTTCTGAATTGCCTCCAATGGAAATACCTCATTCTGCAGGACACCCAAACTGTACTCCAGTTGCAGCCTCACTAATGCCTTGCATAGCTACACCAACACACCCTACCTTTCTACTCCATCCTTTTATAAATAAACACTGAAATTATGCTTGCATTTCTCATTACTTGCAGTACCCGCAGGCAGGTTTTCTGTGATATGCAAGCAGACACCCAGATCCCTCTGCACTTAAGCACTTTGAACTTTCTCTCAATTTAGATAATAATTTGTTTTTCTATTATGCTGGCCAATTTGAATAGCCCCACATTTACTCACTTTAATTTTCCTTGCCAAATGTTGGCCCATTCACCAAACCTATCCATACAGTTTTTAAATGTCTTGCATTATCATTCCGACGTAATTTCCCACCAATGTTAGTGTCATCTGAAAATGTGATGTCGTATTTTCTATCCAGTCAACCAAGTACAGTAATACTAATGATTGCAAATGAGAACTGAAATCAATAGCACACCACAAATTGCATTTCCCAAAATAAATGGCACATTTCGTCCATCTGACTGCATTTTGTTGGTTAACCAATCCTCCATCCAAGCTAATAAATTACTCCTAAACCCATGTTGTCTGATCTTACCACTTACTCTGTGGAGAAGCGACATATCCGATGCCTTCAGGAAGACCAGATACATTCCATCTCCAGGAATCCTACTATCCACCTTGTTTGTCACATCTTAAAGAAACTCAAGCAAACACTTCAAACTCGATTTATCCTTTATACAACCATGTTGACTCCGATGGATTGTGGTTTAACTTTGCAAGTATCCTCAACAATGGATTCTAATAATTGTCTTAAATTACAATGGCTTATCATTACGTTTTAGTCCCAAATGTATACAGTTATTATAATTTCTTCCCCTTCGAAAACCTTTACGTTTTCTTTGAATTCCTGTTTAATGGGCAAAAGGTTTTAAGAGGTCTACTCCAATTGCTGTTTGTGGCATGTGTTGCTGGCTGGACTCATCATCCTGCTGGTGTACAATCTCGATGGGCTGGCATCTTTCTGGTGTTCCCATGCTGATGTCTCCAAGGCCAGAACGACCTTCTCCCGTTGATGCATTAGGGGGTTGGGGGATTATGGAATCCTCCTATTGCTGGGTAACATTTGGAGGGGCTGATGGATCTTTTCATACTTCCCCATGACAGGTGGAAATGCTGAATGGTATCCGCATGTATCCCAGAGATGGGACTGAGGGAGTGATTGATCTTCTCTTGTTCCCGGACAATAGACATGCATCTGAATTACCTTTTCCTTTCTCATGAAAGAAGTGTCAGACAGTTTTTATCCTTATCCAGAATGGATCCTCCACTATCTGTGTAATTTGCTTCACTTGTTGAAATAGGGTCGGTTGGTCTGAATGGCCTCCTATTATCCCAGTGTAACAATCTCCAGTCACTGTGTGACCTCATCCAGTTGTTACAGTTGTTACAGACTTGAGGTGGCTGAACGAACTGATCCTGTTGCTGTTTAACACGATACTGGTGCAGCATGGCCTACCGTTATAGGCTGGAGTGGCTGATTGGCCTCCTTCTGTAAATGTATATCACGCTCTAAGGGCTGAATAGCCTCATCCTGTTTTGGTGAAACAGGCTCGAATGCCTGAATATTCTCCTGTTGTTCCTGTGTAACAGGCTGGAGAACGGAATGGATTCCTCCACTATCTGTGTAATTTGCTTCACTTGTTGATTCCTTCTGTCATCTTTGTTGAAATAGGACACTCTTTATGTAAACTCCAATGGCTACTGGGTCAACCTAACCATCCTTTCGTTGTAAGCTAGCACCTTCATAGCAGGAATCAGTTGAGGGAACCATCTCTGAGCTGTTTCCAATATAACAAAATCTTTTCTTCATTGAAGAGATTAAATCTGTACACACTACTCCAGATGTGATCTCACTGAGACCCTGTACAGCAGCAGCAACACTTTACCAGCCTGCTGTAAGGTTCCCACCCAGGTTAGAGCTGTCTCAGCTCTCTGGGGGAATACAGAGCATTGTTGGAAGATCATTGTCCTTCTCTACTGCATCAGCATAACGGGAGATCTGGAGAAATTAAAGTTTGAGAAGATCATAAATGATGTGGCGAGATGATCTCTACCACTAATCTCCCCAGAGCCCAAGTCGGTCAGATTCCACAGAATCTAGTAAGGTGGAGCATAAAAACAGCAAGGAGGAGCAAACATTGATGGGAGTTATATATCAAAGTTAAAGCTGCAATACAAATGCTGGACATGTTATAAAACAGGAAATGAGATATTCACATTTGTGTGTACTGCAGTAATAGTGTACTTTTTAATGTTTATCTAAACTGTGTTAACACAATTGAATGCTAATGCTGGGAAAAATGGATTTCATGACCACGTGCGAGATGGTTTACATGAACACTATGTCGAGCACTGAGTTCGAGATCAGGTTATTTAGGAATTGGTGTTGAGTGATCAGAATAGCTAATTAAAATTTTTGCTGGAAAGGACCTTTTGGGAACAGTGACCACAATGTATTAGTTTTCTTTTATGCTGTTTGAGTACACGATAGTTTCATTTTTATTTGAAGTAACCGTTATAAATCGGAATCATGCAAGCCATGAAGGTGTGAAGAGATAATGGGGACTAGAGATACTGGAGATCCGAGTCGAAGAATGTGGTACTGCAAAAGCAAAGTCAGGCAGCATACTGAGACCAGATAAATCGATGTTTCGGGCATAAACCCATCATCAGGAATGAAGCTTATGGGCCAAGGGGGCTGAGAGATAAATGAGAAGGGGTGCGGCAGGGGGGAGATAGCTGGGATAGCTAGGAATGCGATAGGTAGATGAAGGTGGGGTTGAAAGTAATAGATGACGAAGGGAGACAGAACGCCTCATCTACTGCATCCATTAAACCCAATGTGGTCTTCTCTACATTGGCGAGGCAGGAGGTCAACTTGTGGATCATTTCAGAGAACATTTCTGGGACAGCCACATTGAACAACTCAGCCTTGTTTAACTCCCCTTCCCACTCTGCCAAAGACATGTGGGTCCTGGGCCTGCTCCACCGCCAAACCCGAGCCACCAGAAGCCTGGAGCATCTTCTGCCTTGGGACCCTCCAACCACAGGGGATCATAGTGTGGTTCCCATTTCCCCATTTCTCCTAATTCCACCTTATCCCACTCCAAAATTCCAAGTCAGCACCGCCTTTTTGAATGTTCCTTTGTGTCCACCTTTCTTCCTTTCAATCTGGGCCACCCTCCTCTCTGACTATCACTTTCAAACTCACCTTCTTCTGCCTATTAGATGAAAGGAGGCAGCTTAGAAAAATGCCAAGTGTTGCAGTAAGCCAGTGGATTCAGGCTGATGTAGGACCCAGCAAAGGATGACCAAGAAACTGAGAAGAAAATCAAAGAGAGAAAAAGCATGCAAACGAAAGAAAAACATGAAGACTGCTAAAAAGCGTCTATCAATGTATGGGAAAAAAATAATAAAAACAAGGTCAAATGTGGAACAGTTGGTGTGCGTTCAGGATAATTTATTGCAGAGAGCAGAGAAATCGCAGGGAAAACAAACAGTTTTTTTGTGTCTATCTTCATGGAAGAATGTCCAGAAATTCTTCCAGAAATACCAAGTGACCATGGGACTTGTGTAAGTAAAGTCTAAGGTCATTCTTATCAGTGTTGGGGTTATCTTTGAAAAGAAAGCTGGATTGAGTATTTATAAATCTGACAGACGAGATGTACTGCATACAAGAATTTCAGAGGAAGCAGTAATAGACAATTTGATTGCATCGCGGATTTTCAGTTTATTTTCTGACACATTCCCAAAAGTCATTTAGCCAATCTGGATAAGGCAAAGGTTATAAATATTATCCAACAGTTTAAGAAAGGATGAAGATAGAGATTGGTGAACTACAGACCAGTAACTTGTCATCCGAAGTTGGGTGTCTATTGCACTCGATTACAAAGAACATGCTACTCGATAGAAAGACGATAATAACATAACTGGGGAGTGTGATAATGTATCGATGAAAGAAAAACCAGAAGTGGAAAACATCGTTTTAAAATGGTTTCAAGATTATTCTTGGAGACATACGCAATGAAGAACCAATGGATAACGTATAGTTGGATATTCATGAGCTTTTTTTAAAGAACATGGAGAAGTAGAAGTCGGCGAGATCAAGGAGAATCCTACGATATTCTACACGGACAAGTAGAATAGAATAATCAGCAAACAGTTAGTGTCCATTAGAAACGAAAGGGGCAGTCTGTGTGTCAAGCTGGAGAACATTGATGGATTGTAACATCTAACCTTCACATCTATTTTACTTGGGAGAAGGAGGAGGCAGGTACAGAATTCAAGAAGATGATTGGGGAAGATCTTGAACACATTCATGTATTTTTAGAAAGAATTTGAGGCTTTGTTCTGTCTAAATTTGGACCAATCTCCATGTCTGAATGGGTTGTATCACAGGAGGGTGTTGGGGTCAAGGGAGGAAAGACCCTGACTGAATATTTTAATTAGAATCTGACCATAGGGGACGTGCCGGAGAACTGGAGAACTGTTAATACGATTCCACTTCACAGTAAGGGTGGGAGAGATAGTCCAGGGAAATATAGACGAGCGAGTATTAGATCATTGTTAAGGAAACTACTGGATAAAATAGGGAAGGAGAATATCGAACTCCAATCAGAGTCACAAGGTTTGATCAGGGATAATTATCATGACTTTATCAGAAGGAAGTCACATCCAATGGATTTGATTGAATTAGTTTGAGGAGATCGATTGTTTAGTTTTTTTAAGAAGGCTTTTGACAAATTTCAAACTGGGAAACTGAAAAATAAAGTAAAATCTCACAATATGAATGATAACTTGACAAGTGATGATGAAAATTGTCTTAGTGTCAGGAGGCAGAGGGTGGTGGGAGAAGGCTTTTTGTGTGACTGGAGACCAGTGTCCCCTGGTGTACCCCAGGGATCAGTGCTGTGTCCCGTATTGTTTGTGCCATTCATAAAAAAAACTATAGATTTGAACGTGGAGGGGGTTTGGTGGAGAGTGGGAGAGATGTGATAAGTAAGTGTATGTTTGACATAAAGATTGGCTGGGTGGTTAGCAGTGAGGAGGAAGGCCTTAAGTTACAGGAAGATTCAGATAGAATGGTCAGATGGGCAGATCAATGGCAGATAGAATGTAACCCTGATAAATATGAGGTGATGCACTTTGGGAGAATGAACCAGACAGGGGAGTACTCAATGAATGGCAGCACACTGGGAAGTTCAGATTGTGCTTCTCCACACATCCCTGAATGTGACTGGACAGGTTAATGGGCTAGTTAAGAATTGGACCTTGGGTGTTGTGTTTCCTAATCAGGGCGTAGATTATAAGAACAATGCAGGGCTTTGGTTCGGACAAAATGGAGTACTGTATGTAGCTCTGGGAGCCACATTCCAGGGGGGATGTGATTGTACTGGAGAGGGTGCAGAGGTGATTCACCAGGATGTTCCCTGGGATGGAGCATATCAGCTATGGAGAGGGGCTGGATAAGCTCAGGTTGTTTAGATTGGAGCAGAGAAAGCTGAGGGGTCCGTGATTCAGAAGGATAAGATTATGAGCGACACGGGCAGGGTGGATAGAGAGCCGCTGTTCCTTTTAGTCAGAGGGTCAAGCCAGTATACTTTTAAAGTGAAGAGTTTGAGGTTCAGAGAGGATTTAAACTTTTTTTCACCTCGAGGGTATTGTGTTTTGGGATTACTTCCTGAGAGGGGAATTATCACGAGTAACCTCACAATCATTAAAAAGTACTTAGACGAGCATTTGGAAGTGTAATAACATTTTAGGCTATAGGCCTGCTGTAGGGAAGTGGAACTAATATAAATCGTGCTGTACTGCTGTTGGCACAGAGTCTATGCTCCTGTGAATGTATGGTGTGGAAGGTCAATTATTGAGCAGTTTAAGGCAGGAATTGATGAGTTTCTGAAGAGTATATTCACAAGGGCTATAAGAGTGAACGGTGACAACTTGTTAAATTATGTCAATGTGAGAAAGATGAGAAAACAAGTGCAGTTTCCTTACAGTTTGAAACCAGAGAATGGAGATTGGGGAACAGGGAAATGGCAAAACTGTGAAGCCACTGCTGCAGTTCTGTCTTCACAGAACTTTCTAACAGTACAAGGAAAACCAAGTCTGGGGTGGGAAAATGATAGAGCACATGGAACATCCAACATAGTAAGGAAATGGTTTAGGATAAATTATTGGGACTGAAAGTAATGGTCATAGACAACACTAACATAGATTTATGAAATGAGAATTATGTTTGAGAAACAGACTGGCAGACAAATGATAGAGAACCAATGGACGTAAAACACGTGGATTTTCAGAAAACGTTTTGTTAAGTTCCAAGCCCAGTTTACAATATCAAATCTTAGTGGATGGGGGCTAATGTATGACCATGTTTCTAGACTGGGACAGCTGGCATGAAACAGTGAATAGAAATAAACAGACTCGTCAAGCAACAGCCTGACATTGTCTGTAAGGTATGATTCTGTAAGGTATAAGTCCTTCCACATTTAGTCAAGAAACGTTGGGGACAATTAAACAATTCACTGGAGGAAGAGATTCCACAAATAACCCCTTCCACCATGATGGTAAAGCCCAGCACTTCAGTGTATAAGATAAGGCTGATGCATTCGCAACAATCTTCAGACAGAAATGCTGAGTGGATGATCCATCTCAGCCTCCTCCAGTGGTCCACAACGATCCAGTTACCAGTCATCAACCAATTTGATTCAGTCCACGCGATATCCAGAAACGGTCCGAGATACTGGATACTCCAAATAATCCAGACTCTGACAACATTCTGACAACAGTACTGAAAACTTGTGCACCATAACTTGCCACTCCCCTAGCCAAACTGTTTCAATACAGTTACAACAATGACATTTCCCTGGTTATGTGGAAAATTACCCCAAGTATCTCCTGTACATAAAAAGCAGAACAAATCCTATTCAGCCAATTACCACCCCATCAGTCTCCTCTCGATCATCACTAAAGTGGTGGAAGGTGTCAGTGATTTTAATCAGCACCTGCCGAGCAATACCCTGGTCAATGACGCCCAGTTTGGGCTCCACCAGGGCCATTCAGCTCCTGACCTCATTACCATGGTTCAAACATGGACAAAAGAGCTGAATTCCAGAGGTGGGTGAGAGTGATAGCCCTTTAAATCAAGGCTGTCTTCGACCAAGTGTGGTATCAAGGGGCGTTAGCAAAACTGGAATCAATGGGTATCAGGGGCAAACTCCCCGCTGCTTAGAATCATACCTAACACGTCGGAAGGTGGTCATGGTTGATGAAGGTCAGTCAACTCAGCTCCAGTACAAGTCTCTAGGAGTCCCTCGGGCAGTGACCGAAAACTTCTTCAAGGCTGCTTCATTAATGACCTTCCCTCCATTTTAAGGTCAGCAGTGGGGATGTTCGCCAGTGATTGTACAATGTTCTGCAACATTTGTGGCTCCTCAGATACTGAAGCAGTCTATGTCCAAATGCGACAAGATCTGGACAGTATCCAGGCTGACAAGTGGCAAGTAATATTCAGGCCACGCAAATGCCAGACCATGACCATCACCAGTAAATTACAATCTAACCTGCCCCTTGGCATTCAATGGTGTTACTATCACTGAATCCCCCAGTATCAAAGTCCTGGTGGGTAATCATTGCTCAGAAACTCACTGGTCTCGCCACATAATGACAGTAACTATAACAGCAGATTAGAAGCTAAGAATACTGCGGCAAGTAACTCACATCCTGACTTCCAAACGTCTGTCCATCATCTACAATGAATAAGTCTGAAGTGTGATGGAAGATTCCCAATTTGCCTGCATGAGTGCAGCCCCAACAACACTCAAGAAGCTTTACACCATCCAGGACAAAGCAGCCAGTTTGACCGTCCATTCACCCACAATGCTCCACCATCAACGCTCAGCAGCAGCAGTATCTACATGCTGCAATGAAATGATTCACCAAAGATCCTCAGAGACCATCTTCCCAACTCACGACCACATCTATCTAGAAGGACAAAGGCTGCAGATGTATGGGAATGCCATCATCTTCAGGTTCCACGCCAAGCCATTCACCATCCTGACTTGGAAATATATCACTGCTCCTTCACAGTCACTGGGTCAGAATCCTGGAATTCCCTCCCTAATGGCATTGGAGGTCAACCACAGCAGGTGGACTGCAGCGGTTCAACAAGGCAGCTCCCCACCACCTTCGCAATTAGGGACAGGACAATGCTGGCCCAGCCAGTGACTCGGAGAAATAAATGAATAGAAATTAATCGAGGACGGTTGCTGAGGTGTTGCAGGGATCGGTGCTTGGGGCCAAGCTGTTCACAATGCCATTTAAACATTTGGTTACTGGAATCAGATACAATATATCCAAGCCTGCTGACAGCACTTACGGATGTGGGATTGTGAGTGGGTGAGGAGGATGTAAAAAACACCAAGAAGATTTTGACAAGTTGTGGGAATGGGTAAATACGTGACAGATGGCGAACAATGTGGATAGAGGTGACGGTGTGCCCTTTGGTGGAAACGATAAATTGGCAGCCAACCATTTGGAAAGGATTGGTTGAAACATGTTGATCTACAAAGGGACGTATGCTCCTTTTTGTTGTTTCCTTCTGCATAAACCTCTGAGGCCCCTGCAGTGCAGTGAGTTCTGCAACCAGATGACAATCCTGGGAATGGAGACTGGGACGGTGCCCAGTGTACACAGACCCACCAAGTGGGGAGCTGCAACACTAAAAAGGATCTGCATCTCCTTGTACACCAGACGCTGAAAGCAATATTGCAGAAACAGAAAGCAGTGAGGAAGATAAATGGTGTGTTGACCTTCATTTCAGGGGGATGTGAGTCCAGGAGAAAGGGTGTCTTACTGCAGATGTACAGGGCCTTGGTGAGATATCATCCCGAACATTGTGCAGTATTGTGTGTAGTTATGGTCTCCTTACATAATTAAGGACAAACCTGACATTGATGGAGAGCAGTGAAGGATGACCAGACTGATCTCTGGAATGACGGGCTTGTTGTGGGAGCAGAGATTGGGGAGACTGGGCCAGTATTCCACGGGGTTTAGGACAATGAATAGAGATCTCAGTGAAATATACAAAACTCTGACAGGGTGAGTCAGATTGGAAGCAGGTCACTCTGCATTGAGATGAGAATAAATGACTGCACTCACAGGCTGGTGAACCTGGGGAATTCGCTCACACCTGGAAACCGAGACATTGATTATAGATAAGGATTTAGAGACAGTAAATGGATGGTGGGAGAGCAGGAGTACGGTGTTGAAATGAAGGGCTAACCATCATTACATTGAATTGGGTAGCAAACTCGATGGATCAAACGTACTACTACACTTCCTATTTTATAGCTTCACAAGGTTACTCACATTAACCGATATGTATATCGTGTGGGGTAAGTGCATTGAGGAGACTTTTTCCATGAACTAGGATGGGGGAGACTCAATGTGTTGAATGACCTACTCCTTTCTCGCTGTTTCTGTGCAGTCTGTGGGAAAGCTCTGTAAATGTTGTCACACGCTGTCAGATGTTAGGAAGGAGGTTTCTGCAGAGTCCACAGGACTGTGTTCCCATTCCCTTTTCCGACACTGATGCTGAGGCCGGGTGTTCTGTCCGGTTTCATCCTTTCAGACCTCGGAGTAGTTAGATACAAATGAGTGCCCTTGCTTGGCAATTTCAGAGACCATTGAAGTTTTTATCACATGTCAGGGTTTTTGGAGTCACTTTTAGGCCAGCCCAGGAAATCATGGGAGATTCACTTCCTAAAAGTACATTGGAGGATGAAATTATGTTTACAATCGATACTGGCTTCAAGGTCACTGTTACTGACCCCAGATTTTAGATCTCGATACTTTATTAATTGTCTTTAACTTCCACCCGCTGCCAGAGCATTAGCCTGGTCTGGATTTGTAATCCAGTGCCATTACCACAACAGCATCATCTCCACATGGGGACCTGTCGGAAACCACACTGAGCAGGTTATTTATGTGCTATTTACCAGCTCTGTCAAAAAGAAGTCCAACCAATTTGATTGTCGTGATGGGACTGAGGAGGAGGTAATAGGTCAGATTGTAATTATCCCCCTCTTAGGGAGCGGGACTTAGCTGAGTAATTTTCCACACTGCCAGGGAGATGTCGGAGTTGGAGCTGGAATGAAACAGCTTCCCCAGGGACACAGCTTTTTGTGCAGCGTAAGTCTTCAGTCCTATTGCAGGAATGGTGTCAGGGCTCATTGCCTGTGTCATATCTACTCTGTTCAACTGTTTCTTCATGTCACGTACAGCAATTGAAATTGGTTGAAGACTGACATCTGTGATGCTGTGGGCATCATGATGAGGGTGAGGTGGATCATCGACCCAACCCTTCTGTCAGAGGATGGTGCAGATAAAACATCCTTCTCTTTTACACTGATGTGCAGGTCTGTTCCATTATTTAGGATGGGGGCGTTTGTGGAGCCCTCTCCTCCACTCATTTGTTTAATCGTCCATTACCATTTTATAACTGAACGTGACAGGACTGCAGGGCTTCGTTCAGATCTGTTGGTCAAGTCCGGTCGCTTCAATGACTTAGCATCAGGTTAAGGTTCACGTGATTCTGACATGTTCACCCACACTCGTCACTGAGTCATAGATGGTGTTGATGGTAATGACAGACTGAGGTGTTACCCTGGCAAAAAGTTACAGGTTGTGGTTGAAAGCAGGTCTGCTTTTCCTGCTGCTATGGTCTGCAGCACTACGTGAAAACGCAGTGTCAAGCTGCAATACCTGCAATGCAATTCTGCTGTCTGTTCCCCAATTCTCACTGAGACCCATTCACCCATCAGCACTGCACTCAGTGACCTAATCTGGTTTATGATGTGGAACTACTTCCATTTTCATACTCTCATTCTACTGAGGGTCTGTCTCCCCGGGTCTTGCTTCCAATCTGATACATTCTGCAAAAGCATTTAACTGATCTTAATTCAAATATTTAATTCACCTGAAATTTTTTCCTTGAGAAGTACCATCTTCTGTGTTTAAAGTGAATGTGTTTCCTCTGTTTCTCTCCCTGACCACGATTAAGAGCTCTGCAGTGTCAGTGATGCCAGCGTTATATAGTATCAGAGCCAATGAATTCTCTGGATTCCCAATCATCTTCACCACATTGCATGTTTTCTCTTTTGGTTTGATGCCTTATCACTCATGGCTGCCTTGTCCTCCCATGAGTATGTTTCATCTTCTTGGGGTTGCATTTCTGGTATTATCTTCCGAATTATCCCCAGAACCTCCTCCCATTCCTGCTCCATTGTCTTTCTGTTCAGCTCCTCTTCCAATTAAGTCTGGCCAGCTACGCCCGCATGTCCTGGTAGTTACATTGCTTAATTATAACCACATTACATCTTGAAGAGAGCATTAGATGTGAACTGAAAGAAGGAGTTTTGGGAGATGGGACACGAAGAATAATTGGTGGATTTCTTATCTAGATACAAAGGGAGAACGAGAGAGAGGATATAGATCTGGAGATGTGGAAAATAAGAAAACTGCATTATCGAAAGAAGTAGATGAACATTCCCCAGTGGTTTGGCAATGCCTGTGTGCTGTTGTCCTTGGTACAGTGCATGTACAACAGAGTAATATGTTCGAATGCTGAGTCTGATGCCAGAATATTTATCTCCGATTATATGACAGGCACTAGCTTTGGAAAGAACCCAACAGGCCAACATATTGAAGGGGATTAACTGAAATAATTTGGGACCCTAGAATCAAGAATTTGGAGCACACATCCTGGTAAGAATGAGAGAGTAGAGTAGGGAATTCCAGAAAAGGAGGGAACGTTGAGAGGATCAAATCATTTTTTAAAGTTTTATCAATTTTATACATCATATGCATCATTTTTCGATAACTGTGTCTCTGTTGTTCATTTACAATGTGTTGTGCACATGTTAAAAATGCTACTTAACTGCACACAAACATTGATTAAACAGTGTGTATAAAATCACTTTTCGACCATTGAAACTGTCCTGTTGTCGTGTTACGAGGATATATGAACACCAACTAGCCACCAAAAGACATGACGCACTATCACTGTGTTCCATACATACAGACAATGAAAGGCACCACTTTGACTGGGACAAAGCACACACACATGCTAAGACACGCAAGGACCTTCTTAGAGGAATGGCCTTCTAACCAGAAGTCCATCAATAAACGGATCAATTTAGATCCTGTCTACATTGTCTTGTTAAAATAACCGGAAATAACATCACCCACTTTAAGAAACCAAGACGTTAAATGGAGAGGCGGGACATACCACCAGAGCTTCAGCGGAGACTCTCACTGATGATGTAATCTAGTCATGGTGACGAAACTTCTGAAAACAAACCTTCAAGTTCAGCGAGCTAACTTGCAGAGATATAAATTGTTACTTTTGGTCTATTAGTGGAATTTAGGAGTTCTCTGTCGCTCACGTTTTAACAGATTATGATGTGAGGTGAGCTTTTCTAGGTATGTGGTTTTAATTTACAGAGGGATTCGACATTGATGTCATAACAGTTTTGGGGCCTTGCCGTATGGGATTTGGACAAACTTGAACAGATTTGGGGGACAAAAGGTCCCAGCAAATTCCAACTCGTTGTAATTAGTGACATTGATCTTCAAATAAAACCAGTGGGAAAATTCGTTTAATTTTTTTACTTGTGATTGATTAAATCAAAAGTGAGGGAAATGCTTTTAACATTACAAAAGAGGTTCCTAAATTTTCCAAGGAAGTTTAGAAGGAGGACATTTTTTAGAATTAGCAAATAGGTTGGAATTGGGTTCAAACAGGGAGAAAAGGGAAGCTGAAATTATAATGGAGTTGGTCAAGCACTTTGGTGTATCAGAGAAATAGGCAACTTCAGTAGAGTTAGAAAAACCTTAAATTGCAAAAGTGGCAACTGGAGATAGAAGATAAATTTAAAAAAGGAAATAGATAGAGAAGAAAGAGAAAGAGAGGAAAAAGAAAGTGAGAGAGGATTTGAAATTCAGAAGTTGGGAATTATTCAAGAAAGTTAAGTTAACAGGATGGAGATGAAGGGAGAACAAGGGATGTATACAACTAGGTTAGTAACTTGCCATATTTCGGTTAGAAAAATGTCAAAACCTTTTTTATTTCATTTGAAAAAATGGCAAGTTGGATGACGTGTCCAGTGAACTTGTGGGTAATGCTAGTTCAGACTAAGCTGGTGGGCACAGCTGGTGAGGTATGTGCAGCGCTATCAGATGAGGGGTCAAGAGATTATCAAGATGTCAAATTGGCTATTTTGATTCGTTATGAATTGGTACTAGAAACATATAGACAGAAGTTCAGAAAAATAGAGACGGAAACATGTCAGTCTTACATTGAGTTTGAAAGAATTAACCACAGTCATTTTGACAGGTGGGTGCTGGCCTTAAAAATGGATAAGACCTGTGAGGCTTGAAGGGGGATTAATTTGCTGGAGAAGTTAAAAGACTCACTTCCAGAGATAGTAAGAATTCATGTGAATGTACCGAAAGTTCAAGAAGTGAGAAGCACGGCAGAAAGGGCAGGAAAATATTACACTGGGGCATGAGATGATATTTAGCTGCTGGCAAGATTTTCATCCTGTGAGGAATAGAAATTGGGAGAAGGGACGATCACACATTACAAAGCGAACAGTAGCTCACAATAGTTTACTACAGGTGAAGAAAGAAGCCCAAGGGGGTGAAAGGTGGTGAAAGGCCTCAGGCTCTCTCTATAAGGGAGTGGAACACATAAAATGACAGTGCTGATGGTTTAAGAAGGGCACTGGGAAAAGGTGGTTTCACTGCAGTAAGCTGGGACACACCGTGCTGGGCATTGAATGAAGGCACTTTGGGGAAAGATGTGGTAGAAGAGGCTAAGCCCAGTGGCATTAGTGAAACTGGTAAAGGAGACTCCAAGTGGAGCCAAGGAGCTGCAGGACAGTGCACAGCCTAGGCAAGGGCTAGGTATGGACTTAGTACCTGATCTCTGAAAGAATTCGATTCTGTAGATAAAGAATACTCAGAAAGAACAGGGGGAGAAAGACAAGAAGTTATAATTTTGTGAGATACGGGATCTGCTCAGTCTCTAATAGTTGAGAAGTGAGACACCGGAAAAGCACAACAGATCAGGCAGCATCCAAACAGCAGGACAATCGAATATCAGGCAGGAACCCATCGTCAGGAATGTGGTGGGGGGACAATGCGGCTGAAAGATAAATATAAGTGCAGTAGTTGGGCTGGTGGAAGGGTCACTGGGAAGGCCATAAGAAGATGTAGGTGGGAGTATCAGTGATATGTCGGAGGGAAGGGTGGAGTCGGTAGGTGGGAAGGAAGATGGCCAGTTAGGGCAGTCCAAGAGGGCAGTGCTAGTTTGAACGGTTGGATCTGGGAGAGGTTGGTGGAGGGGAGATTTGGAATTTAGTGAAGTCAACGTTGATGTAATACAGTTTGAGGGTTCCAGCTGTACTACCACCAATTGGTGTCCTATCACCCTCCTCTCCGACCTATCACTATTACAGCTCACCTGCATCTACCTATCGCCTTCCAAGCTCCCTTCCACCCAGCTCCATCCCCACCCTCCCATTTATTTCTCAACCTCTTTCCCCCTCCCTTGCCCCCCACTTTCCTGATGAAGGATTTATGCCTGAAAAGTCAACGCCCCTGCCCCTCGGAAGCTGCCTGGTTGGCTATGCTTTCCTAGCCCCACACTTTTCAAATCTCATCTCCAGCATCTGCAGCCCTCACTTTCTCTCACCCTCTAATAGTAAGAGATGGAAGTATTTTCACTTTTTCTGGCATGTTAATCAAGAGCGTGTTAATTTGTAGAATGGGGACAGAAATTAAGCATTCCCTTGTGTAAGATCAGGATGCAGTGCCAAATCAAGGTTGGGGAAGTCAGAGTGACAGTGAATAACAGAGTGTCAGTTCCAGGAATACAGTTTGTTCTTGGGAACGATTTCGCAGGAGGCGAGGTGGGATAGGCACCCCTTGTGGTGGAGAAGCCAACAGAAGACTAGGCAATTGAGATGTTAAAAGAAAAATACCGAGGAATTTTTCCACAGTGTGTAGCAACAAGATCCCACTGTCATAAGTTACAGCAGGAAGGAAAAACGAAAGAAAAAGACAAATGAGTTGATGCTCGGTGAACTGACACCCTGTTTGATGTAACAGTGCAGGAAAAACCAGAACAGGCAGAGGATCAGGCAGAGGTGTTTAGTCCAGAAAGGCTAATGGACTTACAACAGATATATACACACACATTCACACACACACATACACATGCACACACACAGAAAAGGAATCAGAATATATTGTCAAACGTTACTAACTTAAGGATAGAATCATAAAATTAAAATGGAGACCCCGATAGGTTATTGCAGAAGGGAAATGGGCTGAGGTGCACCACATTGTGTTACCTGTAGCATACAATGTTATGGCTAGCACATGAACTAACTGCAGGCGGTCACCTAGGTGTATAAAAGACTCAGGCTAAGGCACAGAAACATTTCTAGTGGCCTGGAATGCACAAGGACATGTTTTTTTTTACATGACTTACATACTAAATGGCAGGTAAGTAACAGGCAGTAATAAAACCAGCACCTTTCTTGCCAATTACTGCATTCGAAGAACATTTCACGTGGGTTATGTTTAATTGTGTAGCTCCTCTTCCTAAAATAGAAATGGAAAACTATATCTGCTGACAATAATGAATGTGTCTACCAGATTTCCAGAGGCAATTCCATGACGGAATGTTAAGATAAAAAAGGAGGTGGAGAGATTGGTAGCTTTCTTTACTCGCTGTGGGCTAGGCAGTAAGATTCCGTCAGACCAAGTATCTCATTTTACCGCTCAGCTGTTTAAGGAAGTCATGGATAGGTTCAGCATACAGCAGTTTAAATCAAGTGCGTCAGATCCTGAATCCCAGGGAGCCTTGGAAAGTTAGCATCAGACGCTGAAGACCATCTTAACAGCGTACTGTTATGATTACCCGAATGATTGGAATAAAGGTGTCCCATTATATTGTTTTCCATGAGAGATGCCCCAAATAAATCTACTCAGTTTACTTCCTTTGAGTTAATATTCGTACATGAAGTGAGAGGTCCTTTGAAATTAATTAAATATAAATTGACAGGACCGAAATCAAAAATCTCACAGTTGGATTCTGTGTGTAAGGTGAAGGAGAGAGTAGATGGAGTAGGTGAGTTAGCTAGATAGTATCTGAAGAGCACAGCATAGAGTGAAGCAGGTGGCAGGTAAAAACTCTGAAACTTTGAAGATTTCCCGTGGAGATGACATAATAGTATTGCCACCAGTGGTAAGAAATCCCTTCAAAGCCAAGTGTAGTGGCCCCTTTCAAATAAAAAAAAATGTGCAGTCAGTTAAGCTATCTAGTAAAGATACTGGAGATGACAAAAAAACTTTATCGAGTATTTTATTTGGATGAATAATGCAGCAGCCACATTTAAGACTCAGGAACAGAGTTGTGGCCAGATGAACAAATTGTGCAGTTTATCTGTATAATGTGGTGATCTTCAGCAAGTGGTTGAAAGCTCACATGTTACAGTTGGCAGAGCATGTTGAACGATTACAAGAAGCAAACTTGGTAATGACCTTAAAGAAAACAGAATTCGCGAAGGCAGAGGTGACGTTCTTGGGACATTACATTGGACATGGAAGGTTGACCCCATGGAACACAAAGACGAAGGGCTTTGAGGAATTTCCACAACCATCCTCGAAGAAAGAGATGCTTCAATTTTAGGAACGGAGTGGATTCTATCAGAAGTTTGTCCCAAACCTCAGCAACGTATTGGCACCACTGATGGATTTACTAAAGAAGAACACAGAATTGTGGTGGACAGAAAAATGCCAGGAGGCATTTGAGAATTTTAAAGCAGGATTAATCACCGCACCAGTTTTTGCTACACCAAATATTCTGAAACCCTTTGAAAAATGTGTTTGATGCTCGGGATATAGGGGTCGGAGATGTATTGATACAGAAAGAGGATGATGGAATTGAATGGCTATTTGTCTACTTGTCGAAAAGTTCAATATCCTCCAGAAAAAAAAATACAAAATCTCCATTATTGAACAAGAATGATTAAGTTTCACACTGGCCTGACAATATTTTAATGTGTATAAGACAAACAAATTGTCGGAGATGGTTGTGGACAATGACAAATCTCTCACATTTTTTGGAATAGTTAAAGAGCAGATTATGAGACTATTTCAGTGGAATCTTATCACACCGACTTTTAGTTTAGAAAATGTACATGCTGCGGCTCCTACAATGTGATAGCAGATGTGTTACCGCTGATTTAAGGGAAAAAGTATCGATAAGATTTACCTTATTCCAGTGTTATAATGGTGTGCAGAATTAATATGAAGGATATAACTGAGATTAATACTTTTGCAATTCATAAAATTGGGATTAAGAATTAGAGGAAAAGAAATGTAACCATCTTGTCATTCTGCTGGTTCATTTTATTTTCTGAAGCAGGAAGATGTTATGAAGCCAAAAACATGTCGGGTACTTTAAAACAGAACGGGTTTTAACGAATATAAATTAAAGCCACAGATGTCAGCTGACGTCAAACTGTTCCACATGTCACCATTAGCTGAGAAATGGATACCTGAGTTTTGGTTGCTGTTTTGACAGCAATCAAATGCAACCAAAGGGTTTAAATAACGCTCAAGATACCAGAAGCCAACAGAAATTGAATATTATTGTTTGAACACCTGGCAAGCAACCAAATTATGAGAATTTCTATATCCTGGGGAGTATACAAACCCAGCATTTTGAACACTGGAGGGAGAGCTACTGCCATCCAACAGCAGAGTAACTGCTGTAGAGCAGGAGTGCTAACTGGCCATCTCAAACACTCTCTATCAAAGACACATGTTCATATAAACCTGCTTGCAATAAAAAAAACCCAGGGAGGTCAGCAGCTGGAAGAGTGAGTACAGCGGGGAAGATAGAGACTGTATGGTCTTGAGATTGTAATGTTTAATATGTGGGTTGTTGGAACAGCATATTTTTACAGAGTTGGGGTCAGATAGTAAGTATCTAAGAAAAGAGGGGCTTGTATTTGTGAATAGTTGTTGTTTAGTTTTCACTATTAAAGTTAAGAAACTAACTTGATAATTTTTGTTTAAATAGTGGAATATAGGAGATCTGTGTCGCTCATATTTTAACAGATTACAAGGTGAGGCGAGCTTTTCTGGGTGTTTGGTTTTAATTAACAGAGGGGTTCGAGTCCACCTTGTAAATGTCCATCCACGTTAGCCCCATTTCCCTGCAGTTGGCCCATATCCTTCCAGTCCTTTCCTATCGACATATTTTCCAAATGCATTGAAATGTTGTTAATGTTGTTAATGTACACCACCGCCCCCCCCCCCCACCCCGCCCCACCACCAACCACATCTGCTGGCAGCTCATCCATGTACCAGCCCTCTGTGTAAAGATGTGGCCCCTCAGGTTCCCTTTTATTCCTTCCCCTCTAACCTTAACCTGATCCCCTCTAATCCTCGATTCTGTACACCTTGGAAAAAGACTGAGAGCATTAATCCTATCCATACCCCTCATGATTTTATACAGCTCTATAAGGACTCCCTCAGTCTCCTACACTCTAAAGAAAAGGTCCTAGCTGGTCCAACCTCTCCCTATAACTCAGACCATTTGGTCCTGGCAACGTCTTTGTAAATTTCTTCTGCACTCTTTCTAATTTAATAACATCCTCCCAATAACAAGGTTACAAAAAGTGAATACAATACTCCAAGTGCGGCCTTACCAAAGTCCTGTGTAACTGCAACATAAATTCCCAACTTCTCTACTCAATGTCCTGCCTGATGAAGGCCAATGTGCCAAAAGCCTTCTTAACTGCCCTGTCAACCTGTGACTCTACTCTAAGAGAACTGTGCCCGTGAAAACCGAGGTCTCTCTGCCCCTGCACCTCTTAAGACCCTCCCCTTCACCGTGAAACTCCTACCATGATTTGAGTTTCCAAAATGCAAGACCTCACACATCTATATTAAATCCCATTTGCCATTTCTCGGCCCACTTCCCCACCTGATTAAGGTCCTGCTGCAATTTCTGATAAACTTCCTCACTGATCATGCCACCACTTATTTTAGTATCATCTGCAAACTTACTAATCATGCCTTGCATATTCTCAACCAAATCATAGATAACAAACAGCAATGGACACAGCCTTCAGTCTGACCATCATCCTTCCACTAAACCCTCTGCTTCCGACCATCAACCCAACTGTGTATCCGATTGGCCAGTTCCCCCAGCATTCCACGTGATGTAATCTTCCAGAGCAGCCTGCCATGTGGAACCTTATCAAAAGCCTTATTGAAATCCATAGAGACTACGTCTGCTGCTCTGTCCCCGTCAACCTGCCTGTTCACTTCATCAAAAAACTCTAACAAATTTGGGAAGCATGATCTCCCAAACACAAGTCTATGCTGACTGCTCCAAATCAAACCCTGTGTACGTAATGGGTGCAGTCAATGGTGTGCTGTCCTTCATTGTAAGATGATTCGAGTACATAAGTAAAGCCATCTTCCGGCTGTTGTAGAGCCTTGCTGAGAGCGCATTTGGGGCACTCTGTACAGATTTGATCTCCTTTGTAAGGAATTATATCCTTTTCACAGATACAGATGGCGGTATCATGAGGTTAGAGTGAAGAACCTGAGAGTTTAATCTGCAGAGCTGTGAAATACGAAGAAATGGTGATGCTGAAACATGAGGTGTAGCAGGTATATTTCCAAAAGACACATTGATAAGGTGAGAAATTCCATACTTTACTCAGGATTGATTGATCTGATTTATTGTCACGTGTACCTCAGTACAGGGAAACAGTTTATTTATGAGCAGTGGAGGAAGATCATAGTAAGCATGGCCAGACAGATCATAGGGTGGAACTAGACATGGACAGAGTAAGGCATACAGGTTACACTGAACAGGACAAGCACGCGACAAGATCAACATGAGCAAGATCAGCATTATTTGAAATTAGAGAGTCCATTCATCAATCTAACGTGACTTTCCTAATAGTTTATATGCCTAAATTAACTCTCCCCATGTTATTGTGCAGTTGGCGTGTGAACCCTGTACTGAACGTCATGTTGTTCACAATCCCCAACAGCAGCCACAATACCTTCCATCTGAAACAGGTCGCCATTCCCACCAGCTTCCGCCCAACATAGAGAACACCAGGCTGGCTTCTCAGAGATGGAAGATGCCTTCTTGAGACTTCACACAAGACATATGGCTTCCCTCCTCAACACAAAAAAACCACGTTAAAGTCCCACGTGTTTATCATGAGCAACGGACCTAGGAGGAACAACGTGGAGCAGTCTGTCTGTGCAGCCTCTGCACCACTCGTTCATCATCTTGGAGCATCAATCTGGAGACAGTGAGGACTGCCGATGCTGGAGATTGTAGTAGAGACTAGATTGCTGGAAAAGCACAGATGGTCAGGCAGCTCCGAGGAGCAGGAGAATCCACGTTTTGGGCATAAGCCATTCATCAGGAATCAGCATCAATTACCTCATTCTGTCCCTTAGGAAGTGCGTTGAGGGGGGAATGGCCTCATCCTGTTCCAGTGTAAGTGACTCAGGGGGCTGAATGGCCTTCTCCCGTTCCTGTATAAGTGATTTTAGGGGCTGAATGGCCTCCTTCTGTTCATGTGTAAGAGACTGAAGGAGCTGAATGGCCTCATCCTGTTGCTGTGGAAGTGGCTTTAGGGGCTGAATGGCCTCCTCCTGTTCCCGTGTAAGAGACTCCAGGGGGTGAATGGCCTCCTCCTGCTCCTGTGTAAGACACTCAAGGGTCTGAATGGCTTCTTCCTCTTCAGATTGGACAGGACCAAGAGCCTGATTGGGTTACCTCTGGTTCCTGTTTGACAGCTCAATGTACCGACAAGTGTGATGATGCTGCAGGCTTTGAGAGGTTATTTTGTCCTGGTTTCTTTGCAGAGAGAGATTGAATGATTGTCACCAAGCTGGCTAGTTAAGGACACTGAGTAAACAGCAAGGGAGGCTTTGGGTTAAATTTAATGCAGCCTAAATGGGTGTGGCCAGCTCTCACAGGTTACGATCTCTGGATTTTGGTTTCTCAGTAGTATCAGAAATTGTTGGGGTCTCCACAGAGTTGGAAGCTTCAGTGACTATCTCGTGGCTGCTACTCTCTGAATTTTCTCTTGGTGCTGTTTTTAATTCCTGGATGAGAGAAATGTTTGTGACAATCTGTGTCTGAATTTCCCTTTCTGCCAGGGGCAGTGTTTATGGGATTTTCCTATATTGGAACAGTTCATTAGTAATAGTTCATAGAGTTGTTTTTCTGTTAACTTGTCTAATAGAATTACGTTTTTCTAAATTCCTCTTTCTTTGCTTTCATTTTATCTTTCGAGTTTCAATAAATAGTGTTTAGCTTCACACCGAGTAGTTTGACCTGTCACATTGCATCTGGGACAGACACTTTACATTTCCTTTAAAATAAAAAAATAGAGTCTAGGCTACCGCCTTCAAATATTTTCAAGGGGCACTGGAGTGGTCCATCACACTAGACTCCCTCTCTTCCTGAGTAATAGGCTGGAGGCACTGAATGGGCTGTCCCTGTTCTTCTCCAATAGTGTCAATGGGCTGAATGGCTTCCTCATATTCCTGTGAAACCTGCGTGAGGTACTGAATGAACTCTTATTTTACTGGGGCAATGTGTAGTGTCAGGCACTGCTGGTAGATGAATCCTACGGGCCATTTAACAGCACAAGTCTCAATGCAGTCTGGGTCTTGCTGCACATGGACACTGGCTGGTTCAGGAGCTGACGGGGGTACAAATGTTCTGAACATTGTGGAATCTTCAGCGACCATCCCCACTTCTGATCTTATGGTGAGGAGAGTGGGGAGGGGAGCCATGGATGAACTAGCTGAAGCTGTTTGTGAAGAGGAAGCCACATTGAGGATCTCGCACAGAGGTGACCCAGGACTGAGATGATGAACATCTTCCTTTGTGCCATGTTTGACTCCAAACACTGGAGAGGTTACTCTGATTCCCATTAATCCAGTTTTGTTAAGCTCCTTGATGTCAGCAGATGTCAACCACTGCCTTGATATCGGGGCCAGTCATTTGTACCTGAACCCTTGTCTCAACCTCTTTTGTTCATATCAATAAACCATAATATAGGAGCAGCAAGAGTTTTATTCAAACAGGTGGTATTGAATGTCAGGATTTCTCTTCTCAAGAGTGTTGGGCTGCTAGATGACTGAAAGTATTTGAAGAGGAGGTAGATGGATATTGATCTGTCAGAGAGTTGAGGGCAATGATGAATTGGGTTTGAAAGAAGATTTGAGACAGACAGCAGATCAGACATGATCTTAGTGAAGGGCAAGGCAGGCTTGGGGAGTGAACGATCTGTTCCTGTGTCTGATGTTCTTACATTCTATTCTTGGAAAGTTAGTGGGTGTTATTTTCATGAATGTCTGTTATGGAATATTGCAGGTAGGGAGACCAGAGGATTTTGTGAGCCATCTCTGGGTGAGGTATGGCGGCTGTATTCTCAGTGAACTTGGGTCTAAACATGACCAACAAATGAAGCACAAGTTGCAGAGAGGGGAAGCTCTGTGAAGAGAGATGAGGGGCCTCTTTCATACCCGTGCCTGGATTTTCCAATTGCATTTCCCAAATCACTTCAAAGCGTGTGTGACAGACTTGAGAGGCTGAATGGTCTCCTCTGTTTCTGTGCAACAGATGGTAGGAGTAAGTGGTCTCCAACCTCTCCTATCTAGCAGGTATGCGGGGCTGGATGGAATACAGAAACATGGGACTGAGGAGCAGGAGTGAGACATTAGATACTTTGAGCCTTCTTCACCAGGCACTAAGATTGTGGACTCAGCCCCACTTTCCTGCCTGTATACTATTACCCGTGACTCACTTCCCTGTCAAATATATAACTAAACAGCTTTCAATCCATGTGAACATAGAGGCACGATAAACTTCCAGTGAAGAGAATTCCCACTTGAAAGGCCCTTTCAGAATATTTCGCCATCCCTCTTATAGAATCTGACAGTCATGCAGAATGGAAACAGACCCGTTAGTCCAATCTGTTCACTCTGATCAGATAACAAATCTGACCTCGTCCCATTTGCCAGCATTTGGCCAATATCCCTCCTCTTTCAGATACATTTTAAATGTGCGATTTTAGCCACCTTCACCACTTCCTCTGACAGCACTTTCTGTACACACACCACTCTCTGTGTGAAACATTTACCTTCAGGTCGATTCTAAATTATTCGCCCTCTCATTTTCAAACTATGCCCTCTTGTTCTGGACTCCCCTCTTCTGGGTAGCAGAACATGGCTGTTCAGAATATGCATGCCTCTGATGATTCTATAAACCTCTATAATGTCACCCTTCGGCCTCTGACACTCCAGGGGGAAACACCTCAACCTAATCCACCTCTCCCTGAAGCTCAAACTGAATTGCATGCAGTATTCTTAAAGTGGCCTCACCAACTTCCAGTACAGATACAACATGCCACCACATCTTCTATAATCAATGCTCTGACTGATTAAGACAAATGTGCCAAATTTGTTCTGCACCACTCTGTCGACCTGCGACTCCACTTTCAAGGAACTACGTACCCACAGCCCTATGACCCTTTGATTAACAACACTTAATTACAATTAAGTGTATAATTTCTGCCCTGATTTACCTTCCCAAAATGCAAAAATTCGTATTTATCTAAATTTAACTATATCTGTCACTCCTTGTCCCTTTGTCCCATCTAATTGTGGTCTCGTTGTACTCTGAGACAATCTACTACACCACCTTTCTGATGTAATCTGTAACCTAACTAACTATGGCCCCAATATTCGCATCTAAATCCTTGACATAAATTATGAAATGCAATGAAGTCACTTCTGATTATTACAGCACACTGCTGCTCACAAACCTCCAGTCTGAAAAATATCCCTCTTCCTTCAAGCCAATTGTGACGAGCTTCCTCTGTATCTCGTGTGACCGAACCTTACTCATCTGTCTACCAATCGGAATGTTGTGAACACCTTACTGAGGTCCATGTAGACAATTTCTACCAAACTGCCTTCATCAATCTTCTTTGTTACCTCTTCATAAAACTCAATCAAATTAATGAGAAATGATTTCCCATGCAGAAAGGCACGTTGACTACTCAGATCAGCCCTTGCCTTCCCAAATGCATCAGCTGAAAAATGTGTTGCTGGAAAAGCACAGCAGGTCAGGCAGCATCCAAGGAGCAGGAGAATCGACGTTTCAGGCATAAGCATGTATGTATATCGTGTCCCTCAGAATCCCCTCCAACAACTTACCCACCACTGACATCAGGCTCACCGGTCTATAGTTCCCAAGCTTTTTGGGGTCACTGTTTCCTTTTCTAATCCCATTCCTCCACTGCTCACAACAAATGTTAAATGTAACCAGTTTTGTGATATGGCCGATGATATCGGTCTCAGACCGGGTCAGTGTCAGTTTTAGCAACCAAGTAAGGCTAGTTTCTTTAATCTGCTAAAATAGCACATTTATGATCCAGAGCAATATTACTCAAACTATGGTGGAAAGATGAATGGCAAACTGTTTGGATATTGCAAATACAGAATCGACATTTCCCTTTCTAAACACACACACACACGCAAAATCTCTGCAATTTCAAGTTGAATGCATTTTGTCCATATATTATTGTAACTCATGACAAAAGGAAAAATTGAGAGATTGTTCAAAATGTTATTCTGCTTCTGAAGATATTCTACTCACACAAGCTGCTAGCAATGGAATTTCATCCTGGAACAGTTGGATTTGTCTGAATTCCCTTTGCATTAGGCAGTGAAGAGATTCCAATGAATTCTGGCCAGGTATCGCCCAAGGGTATCGCAGTGTCTCAGTGGTTAGCACCGCTGCCTCACAGCACCAGCGACTTGCGTTCAATTCCAGACTCGGGTTGCATATTCTCCCCTTCTAATGGTTGCTCCAGTTTCCTTTCACAGTCCAAAGCTGTGCTGGTTAGATGGATTGGTCATGATAATTTGTCAGAAGTGTTCACGGGTTTCTAGGTTAGATGCATCGGTCGGGGTAAATGTAAGGGAGCGAGCCTGGGAAGGTTGGTATGGACTTTTTGGGCCGAAGGGCCTGTTTGCACATTGTAGGGATTCTATAAAAATAGAAATGATAACGATGACTGCAGATTTTTTGTTTTAGCTCGCACACATTGCTGTCATGAGGAACAATGAAGGAGAGAGTGTGTAATCGGCCGTTCCTTCTCAGGCAGATTACATTTTCTCCCTCTCTAAGTTTAATCACACAGTAATGTCATCCTCTCCCAAACTGGACCATGTGAGGTCTCCTTGTACATTGTCCAAACTGTGTCTCCATCACATTCCCTGTTCCATGTAGCTGCATCATTGCTGCTGTCATACACAGTGCCATATCCTGAGCAGAAAATTGCCTTGGTCGAATTGAAGATATGTTTATATGTCGCTGCGTCATTAAAAAATAAAATGTTTAATGTATTCAGAATATTGTGTTAAAATGAATGCATTTTTCAACAAATACAGAAATTGCTGGAAAACCTCGGCAGGTCTGTCAGCATCGAGATGCCTTTTACATGCTGTATTTGTACCAGCCTCCACCACTCCCTGTGTCAGCTCATTCCACATGCACACGTCAAAACCTTTTTCCTCTCAATTTCAACCAATGCCCTCTAGTTTTGGACGCCCCAATCTGGGGAAAAACCCTGACTACTCACCCTATCCATGACCATTTTGATTTTATAAACCTTTACTGCTGCGAAATGTGACTCCAACCAACACGAATGGCTGTGCTTCAAATCATTCGGGGCCAAAATTCTGAAATGCAATACTGACACCTCTTCGTTCTCCATCAGGTCACAATTATAAATCCATTTTAATCAGTTTGTTCAGGTGTGTTATGAAACACTTCTGTGGGATTTGCACCCAGACCGTTGTGCCCGGAGGTAGGGACACGAGCACCACTCGGCAATGCCCATAAAGCTGTTATATTATTCTCCTGTGTGTTTGTTCATCAGCCTGTTCTGACATGCTGGGACACACCTCTACAACAGGCAGGACTTGAATCCATAACTTCTAGTCCATAGCTTGGAACACCACCATGCACGTTCAGGAATCAAATCGAGACCTCTGGCTCAGAGGCAGGGACATTACCCACGACACTACCATATCCAGATTTTGGGTCATATTTTAGTGCCCACATTCAGCTCGGTGTGGATTTATTATAATCAGGTTACCATTACTGAATTACACAAAACACTTTGTATTGTTAAACAAATGCAAAATATTTGTCTCAACTGTAGGATGTTGAGTATATGGGATTAGTGGTGCTGGAAGAGCACAGCAGATCAGGCAGCATCCGAGGAGCAGTAAAATCGACGTTGCAGCCAAAAGCCCTTCCTGATGAAGGGCTTTTGCCCGAAACGTCGATTTTACTACCTCTCGGATGCTGCCTGAAATGCTGTGCTCTTCCAGCACCACGAATCCAGAATCTTGTTACCAGCATCTACAGTCATTGTTTTTACCTTGTTGAGTGTACGTGCTGTATCATCGAAGTTAATCGAAGTCATCGAAGTTAACGATGAACAGCTTTAATTGCTATTATCTGTCGTCTGCAATATTAGGGAAAGAAATCCTTCAGACACACTCTGCACAATGAAGGGTCTCGAATAGATTTTCATTACTGAACACCAGAGACGGAAAAAGACTATAATTTCTGGCCTCAAAAAACCGATCAGTATTACCCAACTCTCACGTGTGACTGCCTTCTTCCTAAAACCATGAAATGATACCAGGCGCTGATTACTGTCCAGCCTCTCCTCCCCACTGACTGTGTCTGCAATCTGTCCCTCCAACCCCTAACCACACAAGGCAAACCAAGCTCAGGGTCTTTGTGAAAATCAAGGCCGGAATGTGCAGGCATCCTAGAGAGGGGGAGGGAATTTAAAATTAAACGGGGAAGGTGAGGTGGCAGTAATATCACACACTGAGCTGAGGAGTGGCAGATGGAGTTTAGTTTGGATTAATGCGAGGTATTGGATTTGGTAAATCAAACAAGAGTAGGACCTATATAATTAAAAGCAGGGCCTTTGTCAGTGTTGTAGAACAGAGACCTAGACCGTCAGCGTCCTCATTAGGTGAGGGGGTTGGGGGTGGGTAAAAACCCTATCAAGTGTCATTGGCACTTTGGATTTTGTTTGTCCTTTTTGATGTTTTTAGCTTTGGAAAGTTTTGAGAGCTTGTTAGTTGCAGTAGTTTTAGTTTGTAATGATTTTAGGCTCGATGAGTCTTTTGTCATTAATGCTCAGCGATGTGTAATTCGATATGAAATTCTCTAGAGTTCAAATGTTGCTGCAGTGTGTTATGGATAATGATGTGCTTAAATGGTGTACCTGGAGCATTAAGGGGGGGAGCATCTGCCAGTCAAGAGGAAAAATATACTTTCTCGTCTTAAAAAAGAGAGAATTGTCCTATTGCAGGAGATGCACCTTGATGACAAGGAACATTTGATGTTACAGCAGGGCGGGTTTGGTCGCGCTTATTTCTCGTCTTTTAATACTAAGAGTGGGGGAAAAGTCATAATGGATAGGAAGAATCTTCCATTTAAATTACTAGATTGTATTAACACCCATGGAAGGATCATAATCCTCAAAGTCTTGAACTACGGGAATTAATACAGTATTTTAAATGTTTATTGCCACCCGGTGCACCCTCTTAAAATTCTGTTGATGCATTTTCCAAATTCAGTTATCTTGCATCATGGCGCATTATTGTAGAAGGAGATTTTGACTGTCTTATGTCCCCACGATGGACAGAATGTCCAAAGGTCCCCCAATACCCTCGTTATAATGTCAGCAATTAATGGATTTGTGTCAGGAACGAGAGCTGGTGGATGTCTGGAGGCAGCTCTACCTCACAAGTGGGGATTTTATTTTCTTCTTTAACCCGCAGAAATGGCACACGGGGGTTGATCTCTTCCCCATCCCTGCAACAATCTTAGATTCGGTGGCATCCCACACAATTGGAAATCTTACCCCAACATACCTGGCCCAGAAGTGGGATAAAAGTCACATAAAATTATGTTGTAAGCAGATGGCCTTATGTTTTTGTTAAATCCCGCATTTTCGGCAACTCACATGATGCAATGCAATAATTCGCTTGTCGCCTTTTCGGGATTTAAGATTAATTTTACAACGTTGGAGGCCATGTCTATGGGAGGTCTTGGGGGAAATAACTGAATGAGGGCAAATCCTGGTTTCCTTTTAAATGGTCACGGGGGTGGGGGGCGAGGTTCTCTATTTCAGTATATTCATTACATCTGTCTTTGATCATATATTGAACATGAACTATGTCCATCTGTTTGATAAGATTAAACAAGACCTTCAAAGATGGGAGGCACTTCCAATTTCTTGGCTCGGTCGGATAGCTCTTATTAAAGAATGTCCTTCCTCATTTACTATACCCCGTGGAAATGCTTCCTTTGATACTTCCCCCATAGGTATTTAGGAGACATAATGGCTGGTTTAGCTCTTTTATTTGGCAGCATAAGCGACTCTTTATCAAACTAACCAAATTGCAACTATCCCACAGATTGTGGGGAGTAGATCGCCCAGATAAAAGCTATCAATTAAGCTCTTTTTTATCCTATGTTAGTGCCTGGTCTGCTGAGGACTCTGCGTCAATACTGTGAGATATTGAATCCGATGAGATAAAGTGAACCTTTATTAGTCTGTTCTTCTTAGCTAAATTGACAACATTTATGAAGTATTGTCATAACCCAATAATTATCAATATTGTTAAAGCATGAATGACAATGCGTCAGATCGAGGTCAATACAGCCAAAACCATGTTTCTTACCCCTATAATTGGTATACTGGGTTGTCATCCGGGGTTAATGGATTCCAGGTTTAAACTGTGGGCAGCAAGGGGTGTGCCTTGCTTGAGTGATTTACAATTAATAGAATCCTTACAGTGTGGATACAAGCCCTTAGGCCCTGCAAGACCACTTCAACCCTCTGAAGAGTAACCCACCCAGACCCGTTCCCCTACCATCCTATATTTACCCTGACTAATGCCCAAACATACACATCTCTGAACACTATGGGTGATTTATCAATGACCAATTCATCTAACATGCACATCTTTGTAAAGTGGGAGGAAACCCACACAGACACGGCGAGAATATGTTAACTCCACACAGCCAGACACCCAAGGCCAGAACCAAAGCCGCGACCCTGGTGCTGTGAGGCAGCAATGCTCACCACTGAGCCACCACGTGTTATTTGATGGAGAAACAATGATATCATTTGATCAAATAACTCGTACGTATGGACTACCTAGTCGAGACCTCTTCTGTATTTTTATCCAGATCAGAGATTTGATTTAAAAAAACACACTTTTACCACACTCTTACAGATCCGATAGAGAGAAGTGGGCGCTTATTGCTTAGAATACACGCTCTGTCAGTACCCTTTATCATTAGTTGGAGAGTGTCCCCTCAGACGAGACTGTGCAGCTTTGTGATGTCTGCGAGAGATTTGGGGGTTCAGGCCACTTCGGAGACATATTTGTGAAAAAGCCTGAAGGATTTTGATCTGTAACAGGACCCATACCATGCAGTTGAAAATTCTTCGTAGGGTCTATCTGACCCCAAATTTTCTCTCAAAATGCAAAGTGGGATTATCTTTAGCATGTACTAAATGCAGAATGACTACAGGCACTCTTACTCATTGCTTGTGGTCCTGCTGCAGACTTCATCTATATTGGATCAGTGTGTTAGCTGTGGTAGAGTGGGTCTACGGGACTGAATTGGAGATGGACCTGGTTTCGCTTTTCCTGGGCCTGCCCAGGGTACTTTCCACAGATGCACATGGGGAAAGAATAAATACATCCTTACATTCCGTTATTTCCATGCTAGGAAAAATATTCTGTTGTGTTGGATGTCTGAACTCCCAGAGAGGAAGAATTATGAACATATAAATGTGTATCAGTTAATGCTCTTGATGAACGAGAGCTGTCCTTTTGTTATGCTGAGCTGTATTATTTATTCATTATTTATTGTTTAGTTTTGTTTTTTTCTTCTGGCTGTGTAGTGTTTTAAGTTGTTTTGTATGTACATGCAATTGGATGTAATTTTTTTCAGTTATTTGAGTTGTGTTTTTATTGGTTTATTATAATATTAAAAATCTCTTTTTAATTTTTTTAAAAAATTAAAATGCTCACATTGATAGAATGCAGTCCCAAAAACTCTCATTAGAGAGACCACTCATGGTGGTTTATCCTGAGGATCACTACATCTCGGGTGATGGGGTGAGGTTGAGAGAGTGTCCCCTTCTTGGTAACCTCTGTCAGTGTGAGTAACTGAACCTGCGCTTTTGGCCTCCCTCTATATCAAAACCAGCCGTCCTGCCAACAGAGTGGGAGGCAGTGCAACTGTTACAGACAGAAACAGTCACAGACAAAGGGTAAGAGAAACATTCATAATAAGGAGAGTGGTACAGTTCAGATAACGGTCAAGGTAACGCCTGAGGGTAAAAATGTTCTCTGCTCGAAATTCTTTTTGTAACAAGGCGTGTTTAGAAGTTGTTTTTGGTTTAATATCATTAAGGTGAGTCAAGTGACTCTTTTATGTTACACACTGGGACACTGCCATTTTCCTGAAACTGGGAAATATTTGGAACATTATCTGGAACATTGTATAATCGGCATTCTCCAAAATATTCTATGACTGTGTGGGAGGTATTGCAAAGGAGAGAGAGAGAGAGAAGGTGTTGCATGCAGTAGTGAGAGTGGGGGATCATGAGCCTTGTTCAGGGATCGGTGCCATAACAGATATACAGTGAGTGTGAGGGAGCAGACAGAATATGGCGACCCTTATCCTGACAGAGCAGAGAAGGTTATTGATGCTTGTCCTGTATTGCTGGACATTTCTTCAGACCTCAAATACTGCACTGAATTTGGTAGTGAGCACAGACCATGCTCGGTGGGTCTGGTGGTGTGGCACCCTCTAGGATGGGAATGTTCCCCATCTGTACTCGCCCATCCAATACGCCCACCGTGCTCCGTCAACAAACCATAGTGTAATTGCCCCCTATCTACCAATCTGCCATTTCTCTGCCTTTGCTCTGTATCCATCTAATCCTTTTCTATCTGTGTATTTGTCCAAATGCCTTTTCAATGTTGTTAGTGTGCCCACTTCAACCACTTCCACTGGCAGCTCAGTCTAATTTGCCAGTTCACCTTGGATACCATGCGATCTAACCTTCTAGAGCGGCCTACTATGTGGAACCTTATCAAAGGCCTGACTGAAATCCATATAGATTATGCATACATCCCTGCTCTCATCGACCTTCCTGGTCACTTCCTCAAAAATCTCTTCCAAAATTTGTAAGGTATGATCCGCCAGGCACAAAGCCATGCTGACGGCTCCAAGTCAAACTCTGTCTTTCCAAATGCATGCACATCTTATCTCTCAGAACCTTCTCAAGTGGTTTACCGAAAACAGGTGTGAAGCTTACTGGTCTATATTTCCTAGGATTTTTTTGCAGCCCTTCTTGAATAAGGGCACAACATTTGCTACTGCCCAGTCTTCCGGGATCTTGGTCCCTAAGCTTTTTCTCTCGCCTCTTACAGTGCTCTCAGATATATCTGGTCAGGACGAAGAGATTTGTCTGACTTTGTGCATTCTAATATGTCCAACAGCAACTCTACTGTGATATGGACAGTACCAAGATATGACAACTAACCTCCCAAAGGTTACAGGTCTTCATGTCTTTCTTCATGATAAACACAGAGGGGAAATTAAGGACTTCACCCATCTCTTGAGGTTTTACGCATGCATGCCAGTTTTGGATTTTAAAGCATCCGATTCTCTCTCTAGTTGCTCTTTATCTTTACTATACTGAAATTGGATTCACTCTAATCTTCTCAGCAAAGACTACCTCATACCCCCTTATGGCCTTGCTGATATCCTTCTTCAGTAAACTCCTCTATCCCCTGTATACCTCCAGGGATTCCCTTGGTATGAGCTGCCTGAACATGAGCCACGCCTCCTTTTTTCTGGTCAAAGCCTCAATATCTCTTGACATCCAGAGTTCTCACTTCCAGTCTCACATAACCTTCACCCTCACAGGAAAATGGAAACCTTGAACTCGAGCTATCTCACATTGAAAGCCCTCCCACTTGCACAGATCCTTTTACCTGGAACCACACAACTCCAATCATCCCCTGCAATCCACTGTCTAACCCCAACAACATACGCCTTGCCCCAATTTAGAACTTGAATCTGTGGACCAATTTTGTCCCTAACATAACTATTTTAAAATTAATACAACTCTAATCACTTTTACCAAAATTCTCCCCCACTTTATCTCCTTCATCTATCCTGCCCTATTTCCCAACAGTAGGTTGTGTTTGTCCCTTCCCGAGTACGATGCTCTATATATTGATTGTGGAAACTTCGCTGAACACACTTAACAAATTACGTTCCATCTAAGTTCTTAACGATCTGGAAGCCCTAGTCAACGTTAGGAAAATTGAAATCACCCATTATAACAAACCTATTGTTCCTGCAAGTCTCCCCAGTCCCCCTGCATATTTGTTCCTCGAATTCACATTGTTAATTATAGTGCAACCACTATAACATTACCATCCCCCTCTATCTACTTTGCACCATTCACGAAACCTCATTGGATATTATCTCAGGTATTTCAGGTTTAAATACTGGTGTGATACTCGTATTAATCAGAACTATTGGTATTTAAACTGTTTCCATTTCCATGTCTACATCGCAGTGATTTTCACATCCGTGACATCCCTTGTCAAGGCACAGTGGAGATATGGAGCTGTGACTGAATGGGAGCTGCACATCCTGTCACTTCCAACATTGGCTGCAAGTTTCCCCACACTGGGCAGTGGTCTAACACAGAGTTACCGAACAATGCAACAGCCTGGGTTTATATATGAATGAACCAGTGCGGACTGCAAAGCTCCCGACACTGGACATTTAGCCCATGATTATAGATCCAGCATTGGTGTGGGCTGCACAGAGTTCCATTCTGGACATTGCTGGGTTGTATCCTGCAGTACACTAGCCATATATACACAGTGCTCCATCCTGAACATACAATGGACGGGCTGGTTATGTGAGTTGGATTGCGAATGTGAGAGAACTAAACATCTGGCTATAGCTTTATTTTATTTTTTCATTCTCGTGATTGGACCCTTCAAATCCAGACTCATCCGGTTAGACCCGACCCTCTGGATGAGTGATGGTGACTGTTGTTACAGCATCTGAGTCTGCAACATGAACAACAAATGGAGCAGAGGCTGCAGAGAGGACAGTCTCCGTAAAATGTCATGAGGGAATCACCATCAGATCAGCCGTGGTCTTAGTGAATGGTGGGGCAGGATTGTGTGGACCACGAATGCAACTTATTCATATATTTGTGTTTGTTCCAAGCAAACTCGCCTTCTCTCCCAGTGTCCCATACTGGTGGGGAGTGAGTCCCCTCCTCCTGTTCCTGCGTAACAGGATCCTCGGGCCTCACTTGCCTCTAGATTTCCCTGTGTCCCAGTTTCGAGCAGTTGAATGACTGCCTCCTGTTCCTGTGTCCCAGTCTCGAGCGGTTGGGTGACTCCCTCCTGTTCCTGTGTACCAGTCTCGAGATGTTGAGTGATTCCCTCCTGTTCCTGTGTCCCAGTCTCGAGGAGTTGACTGACTCCCTCCTATTGCTCTGTCCCAGTCTCGAGCAGTAGACTGACTCCCTCCTGTTGCTGTGTCCCAGTCTCGAGCAGTTGAATGACTCCCTCCTGATCTTGTGTCCCAGTCTCGAGCAGTAAATTAACTGGCTCCTGTTCTTGTGTCCCAGTCTTCAGCAGCTGAGTGACTCCCTCCTGTTCCTGTGTCCCAGTCTTCAGCAGCTGAGTGACTGCCTCCTGTTCTTGTGTCCCAGTCTTCAGCAGCTGAGTGACTCCCTCCTGTTCCTGTGTCCAAGTCTTCAGCAGCTGAGTGACTCCCTCCTGTTCCTGTGTCCCAGTCTCGAGCAGTTGAGTGACTCCCTCCTGTCCCTGTGTCCCAGTCTCGAGCAGTTGAGTGACTCCCTCCTGTCCCTGTGTCCCAGTCTCGAGCAGTTGAGTGACTCCCTCCTGTTCCTGTGTCCCAGTCTTCAGCAGCTGAGTGACTGCCTCCTGTTCTTGTGTCCCAGTCTTCAGCAGCTGAGTGACTCCCTCCTGTTCCTGTGTCCCAGTCTTCAGCAGCTGAGTGACTCCGTCCTGTTCCTGTGTCCCAGTCTCGAACAGTTGAGTGACTCCCTCCTGTCCCTGTGTCCCAGTCTCGAGCAGTTGAGTGACTCCCTCCTGTCCTTGTGTCCCAGTCTCGAGCAGTTGAGTGACTTCCTCCTGTCCCTGTGTCCCAGTCTCGAGCAGTTGAGTGACTCCCTCCTGTTCCTGTGTCCCAGTCTCGAGCAGTTGAGTGACTCCCTCCTGTTCCTGTGTCCCAGTCTTCAGCAGCTGAGTGACTGCCTCCTGTTCTTGTGTCCCAGTCTTCAGCAGCTGAGTGACTCCCTCCTGTTCCTGTGTCCCAGTCTTCAGCAGCTGAGTGACTCCGTCCTGTCCCTGTGTTCCAGTCTCGAGCGGTTGAGTGACTCCCTCCTGTCCCTCTGTCTCAGTCTCGAACAGTTGAGTGACTCCCTCCTGTTCCTGTGTCCCAGTCTTCAGCAGCTGAGTAACTCCCTCCTGTCCCTGTGTCCCAGTCTTCAGCAGCTGAGTGACTCCCTTCTGTCCCTGTGTCCCAGTCTCGAGCAGTTGAGTGACTCCCTCCTGTCCCTGTGTCCCAGTCTCGAGCAGTTGAGTGACTCCCTCCTGTTCCTGTGTCCCAGTCTTCAGCAGCTGAGTAACTCCCTCCTGTCCCTGTGTCCCAGTCTTCAGCAGTTGAGTGACTCCCTCCTGTCCCTGTGTCCCAGTCTCGAACAGTTGAGTGACTCCCTCCTGTCCCAGTGTCCCAGTCGCGAGCAGTTGAGTGGCTCCCTCCTGTCCCTGTGTCCCAGTCTCGAACAGTTCAGTGACTCCCTCCTGTCCCTGTGTCCCAGTCTCGAGCAGTTGAGTGACTCCCTCGTGTTCCTGTGTTCCAGTCTTCAGCAGTTGAGTGACTCCCTCCTGTCCCTGTGTCCCAGTCTGTATCAGTTGAGTGACTCCCTCCTGTTCCTGTGTCCCAGTCTCGAGCAGTTGAGTGACTCCCTCCTGTCCCTGTGTCCCAGTCTCGAGCAGTTGAGTGACTCCCTGCTAATCGAAGTTTTGTGTATATTGATGTCCTCCTCCTGCTACAGAGTAACAGGCTCCAATAGCTCCGTGTTCACCTGCTGCTCCTGTCGAATGGATGTGAGGGACTGAATGGCCTCTTCACATTCTTTACAGCTTTTCTTGACTAAAAGCCTTTCTCCTGTTTCTGTAAAACACCATCAAAATCTGAATGATGTATTTTTGTATTTGACTCTCAGTAATTGAGCAAACCAGCTGACTGACAGAATTCAGAAGCTGAATAGCCTCCTCCTGTTCCCATGTAACACTCAAGAGTCAATAGACTCTCAGAGATGTATAGCATGGAAAGAGATCGTTCGGTCTGGTCATCTATACCAACCAAATATCCTAAATTAATCTCGTCTCCCTCCAGCACTTGGCCCATCTCTCTCTAAACACTTCCCATGCATGTATCCATCCAAATGCCTTTTAAATGGTATAACTGTACCTGCCTCCACCACCTCTTTTGTCTGTTCAATCCATGCACACAGCAGTCTCTGTGTGAAAATGTTGTCACTCACGTCCCTTTTTAAATCTTCCTCCTCTCACCTTAAGCCTTTATATTCTATATTTGGAATTGTCTATCCTGGGAACGTACATTGACTGTTTACTTTTTCTATGCCCCTCCTGATTTTATAAACCCCTTTAAGGTCCACCCTCCGCCTCAACACTTGAAAATACTCCCAGCCTATTCAATCTCTTCCTGTAACTCCAACCCTCCAACACCTGCAACATTCTTTTAAATCTCTTCTGTACCCTTTCAAGTTTGACAACATCTTTCCGACAGCAGGGTGACCAGAATTAAAGGCAATATTACAAAAGTGGCCAAACCAATGTCCTGTACAGATGCAACATGTCATGCTAATGTTTAGACTCAAAGCACGGACCAATAAAGGGAAGATCACCGAGTGCCTTCTTCACTGCACTGTCTACCTGTGACGGCACTTTCAGGGAACAGAGAACCGGTGCCTCACAGGGCAGCGACCTGGGTTTAATTCCATCCTTGAATGACTCGCTGTGTGGAGTTTGTACATTCTCCCCGTGTCTGTGTGAGTTTCCTCCGGATGCTATGTTTCCCTCCGACAATATAATGATATACAGATAAGGGTAGATTGGCCATCCTAAATTGTTCATAGTACCCTTGGATGTGAGGGCAAGGTGCATTAGCCATGGGAAATGCAGGCTGAGAGGGATAGGGTAGGGGTTTGTCCAGTGGGATACTGTTTAGAGGGACGGTGTGGCCTCGATGGGCCGAATAGTCTGTCTCCTCACTGTAGGGATTCTATAATTTCTATCGCGTTCTCCTTGATTAGCAGCTTTCGACAGGAACCTAACTATATGTCTGGCCCTGAATTTTCTTGCCAAAATGCAACACCTCACATTTATCTAAAATAAACTCCATCTGCCACTTCTCAGCTCAGTTAATTAAGTTCTCATTATATTGTGAGAGATAAATCTTCACTGTCGACTACACCACCAAATTTGGAATTATCTACAAACTTACTAACCATACTTCATATACTCAAGTGCAAATGATTTGTATCAGTGACAAAAGGCAGTGGACCCACTATTGATCTTTGCGAGCAGTGCCACTGGTCACAGGTCTCCATGTTTAATGAACAAATGACAATTGTCACACCCTGTCTCCGATATTCCAGAAAAAAAATTACCTAAATGGCGAGCTCTCCCTGGATGCCAGGCAGCCTAATCTTGCTAACCAGTCTACCATGTAGAACATTTTGGTTTTCTTACTGAACTCCATGAAGACAACACCCACTGTCCTGCATTCATCAATCATCTTCTTCACTTCCTCAAAAAGTTCCATTGAGTCAGTGAGATGTGATCTCCAATGTACAAAGCCCTCTTCAGTCCTTGTCTTTCCAAATGCATATACATCGTTTCCCTCAAAATCCCCTCCAACAATTAAATCACCATTGACGTCAGGCTCACCGATCTATAGTTACCTGGTTTTTCGTTCCTTTCTTAAATAATGACACTCTATTAGCAGCCCTCCAGTCTTTTGCCACCTCGCCTGTGGAAATCAATGTTACATATATATCAGCAAAAGGCTGAGCAATTTCTTTCCTAGCTTCCCACAATATTCTGGGATACAATTGACCAGGTCCCAGGGATTTGTTCACCTTTAGTGTTTTAAAATGTCAAACATCTCCTTGTAATATAGATACTTTTCAAGATATCACTATGTATTTCTTCATTCTCTCGTTCTTGTAACCTCTTCTACATTAAATGCTAGGCAACACACTTGTTTAGTATCCCTTCCATCTCCTATGGTTCCACACATAGGTAGCCTTACTGATCTTTAAGGTGCCCTATTCTCTCCCTAGTTAATATTTTGCAATGAAAGGATGTGTGGAGGTGCTTCAATGCCTCGTTCACCCTATTTCTAAAGCCATCTCATGTCCACATTTTTCTGGCCTGATTTCCCCGTTGACTATACACTTACTGCCCTTATACTCCTCTCGGGATTCACTTGATTTCAGCTCTGTTTACCTGACATATGCCTCCTTCCTTACCTTGACCAGACCATCAATATATCTAACCATCCAGCACTCCCTGCACCCACCAGTCTTGCCCCTCTCACTAATAGGAACACGTTAGCTCTGGACTCTCTGAAACTAAGTTTTGATGGCCTTGCATTTTCCAACCATCCCTTTACCTGTGAATAGGGTATTCCAATCTGCCTTTCACAGGGCTCACCTAATACTTTCAAAATTGGCCTTGTTCAAAGTTAGACCTTTAATGTTTACATCAGGTCTTTCCTATTCCGCAACTAATTTAAAACTAATATTTATGTGTAACAGACTTGAAATGTTAAATAAACATTTCCTGCCCCTCTATAACGGGCTCGAAAGGCTGAATAGGCTCCTCCTGTCCCTCTGTAATAGACTGGAGAGGCTGAATGACCTCCTCCTGTCCCTGTGTAATAGACTGGAGAGGCTAAATGACCTCCTCTTCTCCCTCTAAAATCGACTCAAGAGGCTTCATGGCCTCCTCCTGTCCTTATGTTACAGACACGAGACATTAAATGACACAGCAACCCATGGATTACGAGCAGCCATTAAACTGTATCTGATGGAGGTCCATCCTTTCTCAGTTACAGAAACACAAACAACACAATGTACTCCAGGTACCCTCTCAGTAACACTTCATACAGCTGCAGCGATGCATCTCTTCGTTTTGAATGATTCTTTCGGCAAAATGTGCCAATACTCTAGATTTCGACCTGTTTAAGTAGCAACAGACTAATATGGACTGAATGGCCTTCTCTTATCCCTGTGTAAGAGTCCCATAGGGACAGAATTGCTTCGGCCTGTTCCTGAGCAGCAGTCTCAATGCTCTGACTCAAGGTTATGAAAGGATTTGACAACAGGGCATTAAAACCAGGAGTGGCCGCACACTGGTCAATAAGTACCGTACTTTGTGTACTTTCCATCCCATCCTTGGCCAATATTTGCAGCTGAAGCAGACAAGTCATAACTGTGGGAGATCCCTTTGACTATGAGCTGATTCTTGACACCATGCCCTGAACATTTCTAACTTGAAATACTCAAGTATCGAGAAACTTGATCACCCGAATTTTCTTTATGTAGCCGATCTGTTATTTTATAACTGCTTCCTTTCATAAACAGAGTGGAACATATATAGACGCCTGCAGTGTCCTGTTAATACTCTCATATACAAGTTAATAAAAAGATTTAAAAGGTTTATAGATTTATGATCCATTCCTCAGCAACACTCATCCATTCCATCCAAAATCAGTAAATGAAAAGTGATGTATTGAACTGGTTAACTGAGCCTATTTGTTCAGTGACTGTGATTAATGCCAGTCTCCTTGGATTCTAATTATCCCAGTGGAGGGTTTCCATCTTTTAATGATAAATGGGCTCCGTTCAATGTGTCAACCCATAACATGAGCGGGAGCATCACCGACAGCACTGATAGGGATCAGCAGATCCAGAGAGATGGGGAGGAGAGATCAGAATCTGAGAACATGAGACTGGAATGTGCCAACAATGGATCAGAATTTGAGAACATTAGACTGAAATATTCAAACAATGGATCAGAATCTGAGAACATTAGACAGGAATATTCCAACAATAGACAGGAGCTTATCTGATTATGTTTGGTATCTTTCTGCATTTTATTGGTGGTCATTATCATTGCGGATCTATTACGCTCTTCTCATTATTCAATACTTTTATTATCCCTTCCTGGCTATCGTTGGTGTTCCTGGTAAGTGTCACTGTCTAGATTTTGTTTTCTATAAACCAGTTATGACTGTATTATGGTTATTTCATGTAGTCTATACATCTTGTCACTATTATTGTTCCTGTTGAATCTCTCAATCCAGACATTCACTCTACAGACCACTACTAACTACATTAATGAACGTATTCAATTGCTGCCTCCCTCTCTGCTCTGGCAGCATTACTCACGGGTCTCTATGTTGATCTATTCAGTTTCAGGGGAGAACCACGATGCATTGTAACATTGCCTTTGCTGTGAAGAGCAGGGAGGTTACTCTCTACTGTTCTGGTTACAAACTCCACTTCCTTCCACTGTTTCCATCCCATCCTTGGCCAATATTTGCAGCTGAAGCAGACAAGTCACAACTGTGGGTGATCACTTTGACTATGAGCTGATTCTTGACACCATGCCCTGAACATTTCGAACTTGAAATACTCACTACCCCAGAATATATCTCACCGGTTTATTCCATCTGCTGTTTGAAGCTTGAGCTATGAAGTACAGGCTTAATGAAGCCAATAATCTGCTGCTGACACTCCCAGCTTCAAACCTGCCAAAGCAAATCTGATTTCACCTCACACCAAACTCCCATCCATCTGTCATTCATGTGCACGCGGATGTATATTGTTGTTGTGTCTGGCAATGACTTTACTTTAACATTCTCAAACATTTTATCTCATCTGTCCATGAAACTTCCCTCGTCCTCTCTATTAATAAATAAAAAGCCTGCCAGTTGTTCTTACTTAAAATAATTTCCTCCATGTGCGTTCCTTCTCAAACAACGAGTTTCACATTCAACCACACACACACACACACACATACACACACACACACACACACATACACACACACACACACACACACACACACACACACAACCTTCCCATTGCAGGCAGTAATCTGATGCGAGGATAGTTAGCATATGATAGTAAAGTTTGCAATACTCTCATGCTGGGCAGATAGTGCAGTTTACTGAGCAACACACTAGCATGGTCTGCACAGCTCTCCATGCTGGGCTGTCATCTTGTCCCAGTTTATGTTGTTTGTGGTGTTCTGTCAAGCTGATTAAGAATTTGATGTAACAAACCATTTCCGCTGATCTGACAATGCCTTTATTCAATGTTCTCATTCTTGTAATTTTACTCACGAAGATCTCAGTTCCTCAGTCAGTCCCACTGCCCTGTCTTTTTCCACACATTTCCACAACTTCTTTTAAGTTAATTAACTGTCTGTTTCTGTCTTTAATGTGAATCTCTCTGTCGCTCTGTATCTTTCCCTGGCCTTGGGTTTTGTCTCCCTCGTGTATCGAGTGCTGGCATTGTGGAGCTCAGAAATACTGAAATGGTGTTTTTTCAAGCTGTTGTTCCCTTCCCGGTAAGTCCCGTGTGATGGTTCATAGACAGGCGTGTTTCAGAAGTTATAAGACACATCCTTGTAACTTGGTCTGTACCTGTGTTTGCCCCACTCAGGGCACATTGCGTTCAGTAACATGGGGAAGCTCATTGAGTAAAGGACCAGGCATCTAAATTGTGTGGCAATGCTGTTACTTTTTAAATAAAACGTTAGTTTCTCATTGTTTTTAGTAAGAGATCTTAAAGGCCAAACTGCCGACTCAAGTAAATAACTTACAGGGCGTTTAGGGTTTTTAATAAATAGTAGGAACAATGGCCAGCTCGCATAGACCAGGCTTTCTAGTTTGTTTTTTCTTGTAGCTGTAACAATCACCGGGTGCTTGCGGTCCCAAAGGGGTTGTCAGTTTTAGTAAATTATCCCTAGCTGTTACTCTCTCTAAAGCCTCACTTGATGGTGTTTCCTCCTGGATTGGAGAACTGTATGCAAGAATGCATGTCTGAATGTTCCTTTTTGCCAAGGGGTATGTTTAGGTGATGTTAATAGATTGAACAGTTCATTTGTAGAACGTACTGTATCCATTATTCGGTTAAGGTTTCCAATAGTTAAGTTATTCTAAATTCCTCTTCATTATGTATGGATTTTCATTAGAGGATAGTGAGGTAGAGCAACCCTATGGTAGCCAAAGGCCTGATCAGAATCTGTTTAAATACATCCAGGCATTATCTAAATTTGATGACAATGATGGGGGAGCCTTTTTAATTTCATTTCAGAAAGTGGCTAAACAAGTGCAGTGGCCAGAGAATATGTGGATTTAGTTTATCCAAACAAAGCTGATAGGTATTTGCATCCCTATTGGAGGAGGTGAAGAAAGCCATTTGAAGTGCATATGAGCTTGTGCCAAAAACCGACAGACAGTGTTTCAGGAATCTAAAATAGCATCCCTGGTTAAACGCATGTTGTGTTTGAAAGAATCAAACAAAGTAATTTTGAAAGGTGAGGAAGGGTATTAAAAACAGAGCAAACCTATGACACTCTGAGAGAGACTCTAATTTTGGAAAAGTTCAACAATTCACTTCCTGCAGTCGGGAGAACTCGTGTGAAAGAGCAGAGAGTAACAATGGCAAGATTAGAAGCTGAAATGGCTGATGATGATGATTGAGTTCAGAAATCAAAGACTGGTTTCTGTGAGAGATTGAGAAGAATGTGTGTGATCTTAAAACATATCCCTGTGAGAGTAAGGTTTACTGGCATAGGCCAGGAGTAGCAGGTAAAGAGGTTACAGCAGTAAGAGGTACCGAAGCATGAAATTCTTTCATGCTGAGACATGAGGAGCTATGTCATTCAGAGGGACTATTGGAGAGATGAGAAGTGCTCCATTATGTAACGTGTGGTCAGAGTGTCCAGTGGAAACATCAACAGATTTATTCCCCTATGGGGAGGGAGGCCTTGAGCTTGATGTTGGTGTTACAACATTTCAGCATTTAAATTGCGAATAACATACATGAGACAAATCTTTATCACTGATCGTGACCCCTTAAAGTTTGTGGAGAAGTTTAGGGAGAAAACGTTATTGAGTTTATTATTGCTGCCATTCAATTTGAAATTATAAAGTTGACAGGGTGAGAAAAAGTAAGTTTTGACATGTTGTGGAGACTTGGACGAAGAAAGATAAAAGGCATTATGAGGCAGGAGTAAAATGACTGAAATCGAAACTACCTGTGAACATTTGTATGCTCAGAGTCAATGTAATGTATATGCATTCCAGTCTACTAATAGAGGAAGATTAGGAGGTCTAAAATGAAGCCACCTTTGTATATTGATGGATTATTTTATTAAAGATGGAGTTGGGAGGATACTATCACTGTAAAAAGGTTATTTTCTCTTGGATTTTTGTTTTGAACAGACGTTTTAAAGGCAGAGGTGCAGAACTGTGTCTGAAAACAGTTTAAGTAAATAACTGAGAAAGCCTTTAGGTTTTATTAAAACGGTGGTAACAATGGAAGGGCAGTGGCCAGCTCTCCCAGACCAGCTTTCCGCGTTTTGTTTTTATCTGCAGCATTCAGAAGCTGTTCTGTGTCCCAGAATGGTTGGAAGTGTCAATACATGATCCCTCGCTGCCTTTCTCTCTGAGATCTCTGTTGATGTTGATTTCTCCTGGATCAGAAAACTGCTGTAAGGATCTGTATTTGAATATATCTTTGTGCCAAGCGGTGTAAACTAAGAAGGTACTTTATCTATTGTTTGTGTAAGTGTTCCAACATATCAGCTATCCCAAAACGTTCTTTCCTTTGATTGTATTTTAACTAAAGCATTTTAACAGATTATATTTTGCTTAACGTCGAGTGGTTTGACCAGTCACAACCTATCTGGAAAGCACACTTCACATCTATATTCAAAATAAGGAAAGGTTTGGGTCTAAGTGGCCTTCTTAAAATATTTTGCGGGAATCTGGTCTGGTCCACAACACTTATAGCTGAGGGGTTTCTAACTGACTCCTGTTATTGAAAAGTTAGTGCAGCAGCTGGGGATGGTTTGCTGGAGGTTGTGCTGTGAGTTGCCTCAGACATTCAAGGAGACCTGAGGATTTGGTGACCCAACTTTTGATGGAGCCTGGGGACTGTAGTTACAACATCTGGGTCTGCAACATGAACAACAAATGGAGCAGAGGCTGCAGAGAGGGGAACCTCTGAAACCACGCAGTGAGTGTGTGTGGGGAAAGGGATCTGCTGTGTCAACCCCGGATTTTCCAGGAACAGCTTCCCAAGCTCCACTTAACCCAGGAGCAGAGTGTGAGGGGCCCTGACTGAACAAGGAGCTGGTCACAGAGCGGTGTCACCTCCTTCAACACGTCCTGCAGCTTCACACCAGGGGGAGGATGGTGCTGCCAGTGGCTGTTCGGGTCACAGTTTCATTCAGCTTCTATGTTCAGGAACTTTTCAAACAGGACTGGGTGACATATTCATCATCTCCAAGTATGTTGCCATCAATGTAACCATTCAGTGACAGACGATATATATGATGGATGAGGTAAATACATTGTTTCACCCTCAGCAGGGACTTGCCGGGTGTATCCAGTATAGTGGGATTCCCGATGGTGTGCATGGCATCTGTGGAGTAGCCTTGTCAATGGGGAGAGGTAGAGGAACTGAAGGATCACTCTCTGTATAAATCTTGCAGTGTGCCCATCACAGTACATCACGTTGGTGAATACCCACTGTCCACACAGCAACCACGGCCTCTTCATTCACAAGCAGGCAGCCATTCCCATCTTCTTCAGATCTCCATGTAGAAAGGAATGAATGTATCTTGGATAAAGACCATCCCCTTGATACACGTTTGATAACAGCATCCCCCATCACCAACCAAACACTTCAAAACATTCCATCTGCACGGAGAGCAATGGGGTCACTTGGAGCATCAATGAGCAGACGATCAGGGATGGAGCAAAACCTCCTATGTCTGAACGGGTCTGAGTGAACCCCCCAGTACACAGTATCATTAATCCCAGTAATCCCTCTCCATTTCAGTAACATACTGCCTTCCATTCTTCCTGTAAATGAAATGACAGATTATATCATGTTATATTGCAGCTGCCAAATTATTCTCCATTGCCTTTATCTCTCTGTATCTATCTGTAGACCCTCCACTCTCTCTTGATAATTTAATCTCTTGCTTATCACAGCAACATGACCAAACTCAGTATCTCTATATCTGTTCCGTCCTCCTGATCATTGATATAAATTATAAATAGTGGAGGACCCAGCATTGTGTGACTCTACTGGTGACGTTCTGTCAAACTGATTTAGACTGATTTATCCGGAGCGCCTGCTTCCTGTTTGATACATAATCCTCCCCCATTACTGTGTAACACAGTCGTAAAGCTGAATATGAACAAGGAGCATCAGTCAGGAATCCAACCCCTCGAACCTGCTCCACCATTGAATACAATCATGACTGATGTCATCGCGGCCTCTGTTCCACTTTCCTGCTCTCTCTCGATCCTCAAACTCTAGTCTCTTATTGTCGATTGTGCCACATGAAAAAATATCCACTCCACACCTACACTTTCAATTACGTTTAGCATTTTACAGACCTCAATGAGCTCTCCTTTCATTCTTATCAACTCGAGAGTATAGGCCCAAACGGCTCAATTTCTCTTCAGAAGGCAAACACTTCAAATATGGAATCAATCTAATGAAGCTCTTCTGAATTGCCTCCAATGGAAATACCTCATTCTGCAGGACACCCAAACTGTACTCCAGTTCCAGCCTCACTAATGTCTTGCATAGCTACAGCAACCTTTCTACTCTATCCTTTTACAAATAAATGCTGAAGTTATGCTTGCATTCCTCATTACTTCAATTACCCGCAAGCAAGTTTTCTGTGATATACAAGCAGGCACCCAGATCCCTCTGCACCTAAGTACTTTGAAGTTTCTCTCCACTTAGATAATAATTTGCCTTTTTATTAGGCTGGCCAACTTGAATAACCCCATATTTATCCACTTTAATTTTCATTGCTAAATGTTTGCCCATTCACCCAATCTATACACATAGTTTTTAAATCTCTTGCATCATCATTCCGAAGTAATTTCCCACCAATGTTAGTGTCATCTGAAAATGTAGCTATAGCATTTTCTATCCCGTCAACCGAGTAATAATATCGATCCCAAATGGTTGAAGCATGAGAACAGAAATCTATGGCACCCAACAAGTTGCATTTTCCAATAGAAAATGACACAGTTTATTCATCTGACTGCATTTTGTTGGTTAACCAATCCTCCATCCAAGCCAATAAATTACTCCTAAACCCATACTGTCTGATCTTACCACTCACTCTTTGGAGAAGCGACGTATCTAAATCCTTCACGAAGACCAGATATATTCCATTTCCAGGATTCCTACTATCCACCTTGTTTGTCACATCTTTAAATAACTCAAGAAAACACTTCAATCATGATTTATCCTTTGTAAAACCATGTTGACTCCGATGAATTGTGGTTTCCGTTTGCAAATGTCCACAACAATGGATTCGAATAATTTGCCTTAAATTACAATACTTTATTGTTACATTTTACTCCCTAATGTATTCAGTTATTATATTTTCTTCCCTTTCTAAAACCTTTACGTTTTCTTTGAATTCCTGTTTGATGGGCAAAAGGGTTTTAAGAGATGTGCTCCAATTGCTTCATAAGGGGTATGTGTGGCTGACTGGACTCATCATCCTGCTGGTGTACAAAATCGATGGGATAAAGTCTTTCTGGTGTTCCCATGTTGTCATCTCCAAGGCCAGAATGACCACCTCCTGTTGATGCGTTAGAGGGGTGGGGGATTATGGAATCTTCCCGTTGCTGTGTAACATTTTGAGGGGCTCATGGGTCTTCTCATATTCCTCCATAATAGGTGGAGATACTGAATGGTATCCTAGAGATGGGACCAAGGGAGCGATTGGTCTTCTCTTGTTCCCATACAACAGACACGTGTCTGAATTACCTCCACCTTTCTCATAAAAGAAGTCTCAGATAGTTTTTATCTTTATCCAATTATCTTACAACAGACTCGGTGGGTCTGAATGGCCTCCTGTTATCCCAGTGTAACACACCTCCAGTCACTGTGTGACCGCTTTCAGTTCCTATGTTACGGACTTGAGGTGGCTGAATTGACTGATCCTGTTGCTGTGTAATAGGATACTGGTGCTGCATGGCCTACTCTGGGGCCAGTGTTATAGATTCAAGGGGCTGATTGGCCTCCTCCTGTAAATATACATTCAGCTCCAGGGGCTGAACAGCCTCATCCTCTTCTGGTGTAACAAGGTCAAGGCCTGAATATCCTTCTGTTGTTCGTGTGCAACAGGCTGAAGAACGGAATGGATTCCTCCATTATCTGTGTAATTCTCTTCAGTTGTTGACTCCTTCCTGTCATCTATGTTGAAATAAGATCTTCTTTCATTTTTGCAAACTCCAATGGCTATTGGATCAACCTGATCATCCGTTCGTTATAAGCTAGCACCTTCATTCAGGAATCAGTTGAGGGGACCATCTCTGAGCTGATTCCAATGTAACAACATCCTTTCTTCTTTGAAGAGACTAAATCTGTACACACTACTCCAGATGTGATCTCACTAAGATCCTGTACAGCAGCAGCAATGCTTTACCAGCCTGCTGTTAGTTTCCCACCCAGGTTAGAGCAGTCTCAGCTCTCTGGGGGAAATACAAAGCATTTATGAACGATCATTGTCCTTCTCTACTCCATTAGCATAACAGGAGATCTGGAGAAAATGTCACAATGATGCTTAAGAAGATCATAAATGATGTGGCGAATCTCCCCAAAAACCCACGTCGCTCAGATTCTACAGAATCTAGTAAGATGGAGCGTAAAAACAGCAAGGAGGAGCAAACATTGATGGGAGTTATATATCAAAGTGAAAACTGCAATATAAATGTTGGGCATGTTATAAAACAGGAAATGAGATATACACATTTGTGGGTACTGCAGTAATAATGTCCTGTTTACATTATATCTAAACTGTGTTAACCCAACTGAATGCTAATGCTGGGAAAAATGGATTTCATGAGCATGTGTTAGATGGTGGCATTAACATTTTGTCGAGCACTGAGCTAGAGATCAGGTTATTTAGAAATTGGTGTTGAATGATTAGATTACTTACTTACAGTGTGGAAACAGGCCCTTCGGCCCAACAAGTCCACACCGCCCCGCCGAAGCGCAACCCACCCATACCCCTACATCTACCCCTTACCTAACCCTACGGGCAATTTAGCATGGCCAATTCACCTGTTCAGAAAAGCTAATTGAAAACTTTGCTGGAAAGGGCCTTTTGGGAACAGTGACCACAATGCATTGTTCTCTTTTATGCAGTTTGAGTACACGATAGTGTTTGTTTTATTTGAAGTAACTCGTATAAATCTGAATCATGCAAGCCCAGAAGGTGTGAGCAGAAAGTGGGCACTGCAGCTGCTGGAGATCAGTGGCGCTGGAAAAGCACAGTCAGGCAGCGTACTAGGAGCAGGAGCATTGTCGTTTCGGGCACAACCCTTTATCAGGAATGAGGCTTCTGGGTCAAGGGAGATGACAGATAAATGAGAAGGGGGTGTGGCAGGAGGCAGGTAGCTAGGAATGCGATAGGTAGATGATGGTGGTGTTGAAAGTGATAGGTGATGAAGGGAGACAGAACGCCTCATCTACTGCATCCTTTAAACGCAGTGTGGTCTTCTCTACATTGGCGAGACATATGTGGATCATTTCAGAGAACATCGCTGGAACAGCCACATTGACCAACTCCACCACCTTGTGGTTGAACACTTTAACTCCCCTTTCCACTCTGGCAAGTACATGAGAGTCCTGGGCCTCCTCCATCACCAAACCCTAACCAGCCGAAGCATGGATGAAGAGAGGTTCCTCTTCTACCTTGGGACCCTCCAACCACAGGGGATTAATGTAGATTTCACCAGTTTCCCCATTTCCCCTAACTCCACCTTATCCCAGTCCAATATTCCAACTCAGCACACTCCCCCCTTTTGAATGTTCATATGTGTTCATCTTCCTTCCCATCAATCTGGTCCACCCTCCTCTCCGACCTAACCCTTTCAGCCTCATCTTTAACTACCTATTACGTCAAAGGAAGCAGCTTAGAAAAATGCCAAGTGTTGTAGTAAACCAGTGGATTCGGAGAAATGTAGGACTCAGCAACGGATGACCAAGAAAATGAGAAGGAAATCAAAAAACGAAGCAGCATGCAAACAAAAGAAAACCATAAAGACTGCTGAAAAAAAACATTAAAACTGCTAAAAAAAAAACCATAAAGACTGTTAAATAAAACGTACATGAGTGTATGAAACAAAAGTAAAAACGAGGTCAAATGTGGAACAGTAGGTATGCGGACAGGGTAATTTATTGGAGAGAACAGAGAAATCACAGGGGAAAGAAACAGTTTCTTTGCGTCTATCTGCAAGGTAGAACATCCAGAAATTCTCCCAGAAATACCAAGTGACCATGGGACTTGTGTAAGTAAAGTCTAAGATCATTCTTATCAGTGTTGAGGTCATCTTTGAAAAGAAAGCTGGATTGAGTATTTGTAAATCTGACAGATCAGATGTACTTCATACAAGAATTTCAGAGGAAGCAGCAATGGACGTATTGATTGCATCTCAAATATTCATGTTATTTTCCAATACATTCCGGAAAGATATTTAGCCAGTCTGGATATGGCAAAAGTTATAAATATTATCCAATAGTTTAAGAAAGGATGAAGATGGAGAGTGGTGAACTACAGATCAGTTAACTTGAAATCCGCGGTCAGGTGTCTCTTGGGCTGAATTACAACGAACGTGTTACTGGATATATAGAAGGTAATGGGAAAACTGGGGAGGATGATAATGCATCGATGAAACGGAAACCATATGTGGCAAACATTTTTTGGAATGGTCTGAAGATGATTCTTGTGGACGGAGGCAACGAGGAGCTAATGGATAACGTATCGTTGGATATTCAGGAGGATTTTTTTCAAGAACTCTCACATTAACATCATAAGAAAAGTGAAAGTGAAAGGAATTGGGAAGAACGCATGCAAATAGGAAACGAAAAATTAGGTTTACATTCATGTGTATGTAATTGCAATATAGAAGATGTCATGCACAAGCTGCATATCGTGTTGCTGAGACTAAACTTAGAGTATTGCGTACCGTTTGGAGTCCCAATCTAATATAGAATATACTGACTACAGAGGAACTGCAAAAGGTATTCTCCAGACTAATCCATAAAATGGCAGTATTGTCTGATGGGGAAACTCAGCCTGTGATCTCGAGTTTCAAAAGATGAGAGGTAATTGTAGTGAAACTTAAAAACTTAGAAACATAGAGGGGACTGAATAACAGAGGGACATGGAGAAGTGCAAGCAGGCGAGATTAGGGAGAATCCCACGGTATTCTACACGGTCAAGTAGAACAGAATAATCAGCAAACAGTTAGTGTCCATTAGAAACCAAAGGGGGGCAATCAGTGCGTCAACGCAGAGAACATTGATAGGTTGTTACATGTAAACATCACAGCTGTTTTACTTGGGAGAAGGAGGATGCAGGTAAAGAATTCGAGAAGATGAACTGGAAAGCTCTTGAAGAGATTGATGTAAAATACGAGCAGGGGTTTGAGGCTGTGTTTCGTATAAAATTGGACCAATCCGCAGGTCTGGATACTGTTGGAGTCAAGGGAGGAAATTTTAATTGGAATCTAACCACAGGGGAGATACCAGAGGACTTGAGAACAGCTAATATGATTCCACTTCAAGTAAGGGTGGTAGAGATTTGCCAAGGTAACTATGGACGAGAGAGTATTAGATCACTCTTCGGGAAACTACTGGAGAAAATAGAGAAGGAGAAAATCGAACTCAAATCAGAGTCGCAAGGTTTGATCAGGGGTAATCATCATGACTTTATCAGAGTGAAGTCACACCTAATGAATTTGATTGAATTAGTTTGAGGAGGTCGCTTATTTAGTTTTGCAGCAAGGCCTTTGACAAAATTCCACATGGGAAATTGAAAAAAAAGTAAAATCTCACAGTCTCACTTGAAAAATTACAACAAAAATTGTCTTAGTGTCAGGAGGCAGATGGTGGTGGGAGAAGGCTGTTTGTGTGACTGGAGACCAGAGTCCCCTGGTGTACCACAGGGATCAGTGCTGTGTCCCTTATTGTTTGGAGCATTCATAAATGGTATTGATGTGAATCTGGAGGGGGAGTGGATGGAGGGGTGGGAGTTGTGATAAGTAAGTTTGTGTTTGACACCAAGATTGACAGGGTGGTTGGCAGTGAGGAGGAAGTTCTGATTTTACAGTAAAATACAAGTGGAATGATCAGATGGGCAGATCAATGGCAGATGGAATGTGATCCTGATAAACATGAGGTGATGTACTTTGGAAGGAGGAACCAGACATGGGGTGTACACAATGATTGGCAGCACACGAGGAAGCTCACAGGGTGTTTCTCCACACATTCCTGAATGTGACTGAACAGGGTAATGGACTAGTTAAGAATTGAACCTTGGGTGGAGCATTTATTAATCAGGGAGTAGATTATAAGTGCTATATGGGGCTTAGTTTAGTCCACGATGGAGTACTGTATGTCGTTCTGGGAGCCACATTACGGGAAGGATGTGATTGTACTGGAGTGGTTGCAGAGGAGATTCACCAGGATGTTTCCTGGGGTGGAGCAAATCAGCGATGGAGAGAGGCTGGATAAGCTTGGGTTGTTTAGTTTGGACAGAGAGGCTGAGGGGGAAGTGATTCAGAAGGATAAGTTTACAAGGGGCATGGACAGGGTGGATACATAGCAGCTGTTCCTTTTAGACAGAGGGTCAAGAACAAGGGAGCACATCTTAAAGTGAAGAGCTTGACGTTCAGAGAGGATTTAAAGATTACTTTTTATTCACCTAGAGGGTGTTGAGGTCGGGAATGTACTTCCTGAGAGGGGAGTCATCACGGCTAACCTCTCAACCGTTAAGTGTACTTGGACGAGCACTTGGAAGTGTCATAACATTCCAGGCTATGCGTCTGGTGTTGGAAAGTGGGACTAATATAGATCGTGCTGTATTTCTGTTGGTACAGAGACTATGCTCCTGTGCGTGTATGATGTGGAGCTGAGCAGCTTAAGACAGGAATTGATAGGTTTCTGAAGATAATGTTCACAAAGTTTATAAGAGTGAACTGCTATAACTTGTCAAATTATGTCAATGTGTGAAGTATGAAAAAACAGTGCGGGTTCCTTCTAGTTTGAAACCAGAGAATGGAGAATGGGGAACAGGGAAATGGCAAAACTATGAATCCACTACTTCAGTTCTGTCTTCACAGAACTTTCTGACAATACCAGGAAAGTCCGGTGTGGGAAACGAAATAGTACATGGAACATAGAACATAGTAAGTAAATGGTTTGGGAGAAATTAATGGGACTGAAAATAATGGTCATAGACAACACTAACATAGATTTATGAAATGGGAGTTATGTTTCAGAAACTGACTGGGAGACAAATGAAAGAGAAGCAATGGATGTAAAACACGTGGAATTTCAGAAAAAAATGTTGATAAACCTCTCAGCCTAGTTTACAAAATCAAATTTTAGTGGATTGGGGCAAATATATAGTCATGTTTCTAGAATGGGACAACTGGCAGTAAATAGTGGATAGAAATAAACAGACACGTGAAGCAACAGCCTGACATTGTATTTAAGGTATGGATCTGTGAGTATGGCTATATCCCTGACACGCATCACCTTCCCCGGATACTCCTCTCTCACCAGCAGGACATATAAAACAGAAATGGCGGCACAGTGGGATACAGTTGGAAGGGAATTGCTCTGGGATTCCTCAACAGAGACCTGTATCCCATGAAGTCTCATGACGTTAGTTTGCACATGGGAAAGGCAACTTCCTGCTGATAACAATGTACCAGCCTCTCCCAACTGATGAGTCAGTACTCCTCCAAGCTGATCAACACTTGGAGGAAGCTCTGAGGGTGGCAAGGGCACAAAACGTACTTTGGGTGAGGGATTTCAATGTCCAACATCAAGAGTAGCTCAGCTGCAACATTACTGATTGAGCTGGCCGTGTTCTAAAGGATATAACTGATAGACTGGGTCTACGGCAGGTGGTGAAGGAACTCACAAGATGGAAAAGCCATATTTGACCACAGCCTTACTAATCTTCCAGCTGCACAAGTATCTGTCCATGACAGTATCGGGTAAGAGTAACCACTGCATAGTCATTGTGGAGATAAAGTCACACCTTCACATTGAGAATAACCTCCATCATTCTGGGTGGCACTATCACCGTGCTGAATGGGACAGACTTCAAACAAATCTAGCAGCTCAAATCTGGGTTTCCATAACGTGTTGTGGGGCATCGATAGCAGCAGAACTGTACTCCAGCACAATCTCATGGCCTGGCATATCCCCCTCACAACAATTACCATCAAGACGGAGGATCAACCTTGATTCACTGGTGTGTGCAGGAGGGCAGGAGCAGCACAGGGCATACCTGAAAATGAGGTGTCAGCCCGATGAAGCCACCAACCAGGACTGCTTGTGCACTAAACAGCACAAGCCGTAAGTGACAGACAGGCTAAGACATTCCACAAGGAACGGTTCAGGTCTCTGCAGTCCTTCCACTTCTAGTTGAGGATAGTTATGGACAATTAAACAAGTCATTGGAGGAGGAGATTCCACAAGTATCTTCATCCTGAATTCTGGAAGAGACCAGCACTTCAGTGTAAAAGATAATGTTTATGCATTCGCAATAATCTTCAGTCAGAAGTGCTGAGTGGATGATGCACCTCAGCCTCCTCCAGTCGTCCTCAGCAATTCAGTTTCCAGTCTTCAGCCGATTTGGTTCAGTCCACGCGATATCCAGATTCAGTTGGAGATACTGGATACTCCAGAGGATACATACTCTGACAACACTCTGGCAATAGTACTGAAACGTTGTGCTCCAGACCTTGTCACTGCCCTAGCCAAGCTGTTCCAATACAGTTACAACAATGACATTTCCCCGATTACGTCGAAAATTACCCCAAGTATCTCCTGTATATAAAAAGCAGAACAAATCCAATCCGGCCAAATACCACCCCATCAGTCTACTCTCAATCATCAGTAAAGTGGTGGAAGGTCTCAGTGCTTTCAAGCAGCACCTGCTCAGCAATGTCCTGGTCAATGACGCCCAGTTTGGGCCCCACCAAGGCCACTAAGCTCCTGACCTCATTACCTTGATGCAAATATGGACAAAAGAGCTGACTTCCAGAGGTGGGGTGAGAGCGATAGCCCTTTAAATCAAGGCTGCCTTCGACCAAGTGTGGCATCAAGGGGCCTTAGCAAAACTGGAATCAATGGGCATCAGGGGCAAACTCTCCGCTGGTTAGAATCATACCTGACACGTAGGAAGATAGTCATGGCTGATGTAAATCCGTCAACTCAGCTCCAGGACAAGTCTGTAGGAGTCCCTCGGGCTGTGGCCTAGGCCCAAACATCTTCAGGGCTGCTTGAGCAATGACCTTGCCTCCATTTTAAGGTCAGAGGTGGGGATGTTCGCCAATGATTGCACGATGTTCAGCAACATTTGTGGTTCTTCAGATACTGAAGCAGGCCATGTCCAAATGCGACAAGATCTGGACAGTATCCAGGCTGACAAATGGCAAGTAATATTCACGCCACAAAAATGCCAGACCGTGACCATCACCAATAAAATACAATCTAACCTGCCCCTTGTCATTCAATGGTGTTACTATCTCTGAATCCACAGTGGTCTGCAGTTGTTCAACAAGGCAGCTCACCACCACCTTCTCAAGGGGCAACCAGGGACAGGCAATAAATACTGGCCCAGCCAGTCACACCCAGATTCAGGAAATAAATATTATTTAAATAAAATAACAGAGGAAGGTTGCTGGGATATCACAGAGATCGGTGCTCAGGCCCCATTTGTTCACACTACCCATTAAACATTTGGTTGCAGAATCAAATACAATATATCCCGATCTGCTGATAGAACTAAAGGATGTTGGATTGTGAGTGGGTGAGGAGGTTGTAAAAAATCTTCAAGGTGACTAAGACAAGAGGAGTGAATGGGTAAATACGTAGCAGATGGAGAGCAAGGTGGGTGCCCTTTGGTGGGAACAATAGACTGGAAGCCTATCGTTTGAAAAGGGATTGTTTGAAACAGGTTGATCTGAAAAGCGACGTATGGGCCTTTTTGTTGTTTCCTTCTGCGCGGCCCTCCGAGGTCCCTGCAGCACAGTGAGGTCTGAACCCACAAGGCAATACTGGGAATGGCATTCACACGCCGCCCAGTGTACATAGACCTACCAAGCAATATTGCAGGTGCAGAAAGCAGTTAGGAAGCTAAATGGGGTGTTGACCTTCATTTCAGGGGGATTTGAGTCCAGGAGTAAGGGTGTCTTACTGCAGCTGTACAGGGCCTTAGTGAGACCCCATCTTGAACATTGTGAAATATTGTGTGCAGGTTTGGTCTCTGGACCTAATAAAGTGCAAACCTGACATTGAGGGAGAGCAGCGAAAGATGACCAGACCGATCTCTAGGATGGCAGGCTTGTTGTGGGAGCAGAGTTTGGGGGCGACTGGGCCTGTATTCCATGGGGTTTAGGAAAATGTGTGAAGACCTTAGTGAGATATATAAAACACTGACAGGGTGAGACAGAATGGAAGCAGGGATGATAATTCCCCAGGCTGTGATGTCTGAAACAAGTGACCGCATTATTAGATACAGACAGGCTATTCTGCACTGAGATGCCAATAAATGTCTGCCCTCAGAGACTGGAGAACCTGGGGAATGCACTCGCACATGGAAACCAAGACACTGACTATAAATACAGGTTTAGAGACAGGAAAGGGATGGTGGGAGAGCAGGAGTACGGTGTGGAAATAAAGGTCGAGGTATCATTGTATTTAATTGGGAGCAAACTCGATGGACCAAAGGGACTACTGCACTTCCTATTTTATAGCTTCCCACGGTTAATCACATTCACGGATATATTCATTGTGTGGGATAAGTGCATTGTGGAGATGTTTGAACATGAACGACAATGAGGTAGGCTCAATGTGTTGTATGGCCTACTCCATTCCTGATGTTTCTGTGCAGTCTGTGGGAAAGCTGTTTAAATGCTGTCACAAGCTCACAGATGTTAGGAAGGAGGTTTCTGCAGGGTCAACAGGACTGTGTTTCCTGTTCCCTTTTTCCGGTACTAAGGCTGGGGCCGGGTGTTCTGTCTCGGTTTATCCTTTAAGTCCTCGGAGCAGTTTGATACAATACAGTGTCTTGCTTGGCCGATTCAGAGATCATTGAAAAGTTTTATCACAAGTATATGTGTCTGCAGTCATTGATAATCATAGATAATCATAGATAACAGCCTCCAGTCTGACAAGTATCCTTCCACTAAACCCTCTGCTTCCGACCATCAAGCCAACTGTGTATCCAATTGGCCTGTTCCCCCAGCATTCCACGTGATGTAACCTTCCAGAGCAGCCTGCCATGTGGAATCTTATCAAAGGCCTAACCGAAATCCATGGAGACTACGTCTACCACTCTGTCCTCGTCAACCTTCCTGGTCACTTCATCAAAGAACTCTAACAAATTTGGGAAGCATGATCTCCCACTCACAAGTCTATGCTGACTGCTCTGAATCAAACCCTGTGTAAGTAATGGATGCAGACAATGGTATGCTGTCCTTCATTGTAAGATGATTCGAGTACATAAGTAAACCATCTTCCGGCTGTTGTAGAGCCTTGCTGAGAGAACATTTGGGGCACTCTCTACAGATTTGATCTCCTTTGTAAGGAATAGTCTCCTTACCACAGACACCAGTGATGGTAACATGAGGATAGAGTGAAGAAGCTGAGTGTTTAATCTGTAGAACTGTGAGAGACGAAGAAATGGTGATGCTGAAACAAGAGGAATGGCAGCGATCTCTTATTTCCAAAAGACACATTGATAGGGTGAGAAATTCCATACTTTACCCAGGATTGATTGGTTTGATTTATTATCACGTGTACCTCAGTACAGGGAAACACTTTGTTTATGATCAGTGGAGGGAGATCATAGTAAGCATGGCCAGACAGATCATAGGGTGGAAATAGACTTGGACAGAGTAAGGCATACAGGTTACACTGAACCGGACATGTACTAGACGTGATCAGCATGAACAAGATCAGCATGATTTGAACTTAGAGAGTCCATTCATCAGTCTAACGTGACCTTCCTAATAGTTTATATGCCTAACTTAACTGTGCAGTTGGCGCGTGAACCCGTACTGAACGTCAGGTTGCTCACAATCCCCAACAGCAGCCACAATCCCTTCCATCTGAAACAGGTAGCTTTTCTCAACAGCTTCCGCCCTGCACAGAGAACACCAGGCTGGCATCTCAGAGATGGAAGATGCCTTCTTGAGACTTCACACAAGACATAAGGCTTCCCTCCTCACCACTAGAAAACCACGTTAAAGTCCCACGTGTGTATCATAAGCAACGGAGCCAGGAGGAACAACATGGAGCAATCTGTCTGTGCAGCCTCTGCTCCACTTGTTCATCATGTTGGAGCATCATTCTGGAGACAGTGAGGACTGCCGATGCTGGAGATCAGAGTACAGCGTCGATTGCTGGAAAAGCACAGCAGGTCAGGCAGCATCCGAGGAGCAGGAGAAATGATGTTTCGGTCATAAGCCATTCATCAGGAATCAGCATCAATTGCCTCATTCTGTCCATGTGTAAGTACGTTGAGGGGGGAATGGCCTCTTACTGTTCCTGTGAAAGTGACTCAAGGAGCTGAATGGCCTCATCCCATTGCTGTGTGAGTGACCCAAAGGTCTGAATGGCTTCTTCCTCGTCCGATTGGACAGGGTCAAGGCCCAGATTGGCTTACCCCTGGTTCCTGCTTGACAGCTCGATCTACTGACAAGTGTGATGATGCTGCAGTTTTAAGAGGTTATTTTGTCCGGGTTTCTTTTAAGAGAGAGATTGAACAACCATTACCAAGCTGGCTAGTTAAGACCACTCGAGTAAACAACGAGGGAAGCCTTGTGTTTATTTTAATGCAGCCTGAATGGGTGTGGCCAGCTCTCACAGATTAGGATCACTGGGTTTTGGTTTCTCAGTAACATCAGAAACTATTGGGGTCTCCACAGAGTTGGAAGCTTCAGTGAATGTCTCCTGCTACTTTCCCTGAGTTTTCTCTTGGTGCTGTTTTTAATTCCTGGATTAGAGAAATGTTTGTGACATTCTGTGTCTCAATATTCCTTTCTGCCGAGGGCTGTGTTTATGTGATTTTCCTATATTGGAACAGTTCATTAGTAATAGTTCATAGGTCTATTACTCTGTTAACTTGTCCAATAGAATTAAGTTATTCTAGATTCCTCTTTCTTTGGTTTCATTTTATCTTTCGTGTTTCAATAAATGGTGTTCTGCTTCACACCAAGTACTTTGACCAGTCACATTGCGTCTAGAACAGACACTTTACATTTCCATTAAAATAAAAAAAAGAGTCTAGGCGACCGCCTTCAAATATTTTCCAGGCACTCTCGTGTGGCCCATCATAATGGACTCATTCCCTTCCTGAGTAATAGGCTGGAGGCACTGAATGGGCTGTCCCTGTTCTTCTCCAATAGTGTCAATGGGCTGACCGACTTCCTCATATTCCTGTGAAACCAGCGTGAGGTGCTGAATGAACTCTATTTTACTGTGGCAATGTGCAGTGTCAGGCAGTGCTGGTACATGAATGTTATCGACACTTTAACAGCACAAGTCTCAATGGAGTCTGGGTCTTTCTGCAGATGGACACAGACTAGTTTAGCAGCTAACGGGGGACAAAATATTCTGAACATTGTGGAATGTTCGGTGACCATCCCCACTTCTGATCTTATGTTGGTGAGGGTGGAGACGGGAGACATTGATGAAGCAGCTGAAGATGTTTGTGAAGAGGAAGCTACCCTGAGGATCTCCCACAGAGTTGACCCAGGACTGAGATGATCACCATCTTCCTTTGTGCCAATTTTGACTCCAAACACTGGAGAGTTTACTCTGATTCCCATTAAGTCCAGTTTTGTTAAGTTCCTTGATGTCAACAGACGTCAACCACAGCCTTGATATTGGGGCCAGTCATTTTTACCTGATCCCTTGTCTCAACCTCTTCTGTTCATATCAATAAGCCATGATATAGGAGCAGCAAGTGTCTTCTTCAAACAGGTGGGATTGAATGTCAGGATTTCTCTTCTCAAGAGTGTTGGGGAGCTAGATGACTGAAAGTATTTGAAGAGGAAATAGATGGATATTGACCTGTCAGAGAGGTGAGGGCTATGAGGAATTGGGTTTAAAAGATGATTTGAGACCAAGAGCAGATCAGTCACGATCTTAGTGAAGGGCAAGGCAGGCTTGGGGAGTGAACGTCATGCCCCTTTTTCTGATGTTCTCACATTCTGTTATTGGAAAGTTAGTGGGTGTTATTTTCATGAATGTTATGTTTTTGAATATTGCAGTAAGGAGGAGCAGATGATTTTGTGAGCCATCTCTGGGTGAGGTATATGGGCTGTATTCACAGTGAATCTGGGTCTACAACGTGACCAACAACTGAAGCACAAGTTGCAGATAGGGGAAGCTCTATAAAGAGAGATTAGGGGACAACATCTTGGACAGATGCAACAGACCACCACAACTCCTATATTCAATGCTCTGACTGATTAAGGCAAATGTGCCAAATGTGTTCTGCACCACTCTGTCTACCTGCAACTCCACGTTCAAGGAACAATGTACCTGCAGTCCTATGTCCCTTTGTTTCACAACACGCCCCAGGACCTGACCATGAAGTATATAATGTCTGCCTTGATTTGCCTTCCCAAAATGCAAAGCTTCATATTTATCTAAATTAAACTTCATCTGTTACTCCTTGCCTCTTTGTCCCATCTAATTGCGATCTTGTTGTACTCTGAGATAATCTACTACACCACCTTTCTGATGTCATCTGTATACTTACTAACTATGGCCCCAATATTCACATCCAAATCTTTTACATAAATGATGAAATGCAGTGAACTCAGTACTGATTCTTACAGCACACTGCTGCTCACAATCCTCCAGGCTGAAAAATATCCCTCTTCCTTCAAGCCATTTGTGACGATCTTCTTCTGTATCTTATGTGACTGAAACTTACTAATGTGTCTACCAATCAGAATGAAATACTAGCTATGAAGAGAGGCTGAGTAGGTTAGGTTTATTTTCACGAGATAAAAGGAGATTGAGGGGGGGACCTGATTAAGGTTTGCAAAATCATGAAGAGTATAGACAGGGTGGACAGAGACAAGCTTTTTTCCAGGTTGAAGGATTCAATAAGGAGAGGTCGTGCTTTCAAAGTGAGAGGTGGAAAGTATAAGGGGGATTCACGCAGTAAGTACTTCACACAGAGGGTGGTGGACATTTGGAACGCGTTGTTGGCAGAGGTGGTAGAGACAGGCACGGTCGATTCATTTAAGATGCGTCTGGACAGATGTATGAGTAGGTGGGGAGCAGAGGAAGACAGATGCTTAGGAATTGGCCAACAGATCATTTGGATCAGCTTAGGCTTGGAGAGCGAAGGGCCTTTTCCTGGGCTGTAAATTTTCTTTGGTCTTTGTTCTTTAAAAGAACACCTTACTGAGGTCCATATAGACAATGTCCACCAAACTGCCTTCATCAATCTTCTTCGTCACCTCTTCAAATACTCAAACAAATTAATGAGACATGATTTCCCATGCAGAAAGACATGCTGTCTACCCCGAGCAGCCCGTGCCTTCCCAAATGTATGTAAATCATGTCCCTCAGAATCCCCTCCAACAACTTACCCACCACTGACATCAGGCTCATCGGTCTATAGATCCCCGATTTTTGGGGTCACTGTTTCCTTTTCTAGTCCCTCTCCTTCACTGCTCACAACAAATGTTGAATGTAACCAGATTGGTGATATGGCCGATCATATCGGTCTCAGACTGGGTCAGTGTCAGTTTTAGGAACAAGTCAGACTAGTTTCTTTAATCTGCTAAAACAACATGTTTATGATCCAGAGCAATGTTACTCAAACTATGATGAAAAGATGAATGGCAAACTGTTTGGGTATTGCAATTATATAATCAATATTTCCCTTTCTAAAAACACTGACACAGACACACAGACACACACACACACACACACACACACACACACACACACACACACACACACACACACACACACACACACACACACACACACAATCTCTGCAATTTTAACTTGAAATAACCTGGTCCAAATATTATTGGAACTCATAACAAAGGAACAATTGTGAGATTGTCCAAAACGTTGTTCTGCTTCTGAAGATATTGTCCTCACACAAGCTGCTAGCAATGGGATTTCATCCTGGGAGAGTTTGGATTTGGCTGAATTCCCTTTGCTTTAGGCAGTGATTAGATTCCAGTGAATTCTGGTTCGGCATCATCCAAAGGGTAGCACGGAGGTTAGCACTGCTGCCTCACAGCACCAGGGGCTTGGGTTCGATTCCACCCTTGGGTGACTGTCTGTGTGGAGTTTGCATATTCTCCCCTTGTCTGTATGAGCTTCTCATGGGTGATCCAGTTTCCTACCACAAACTGTACAGGTTCAGTGGATTGGTCACGCTAAATTGTCTGTAGTGTTCAGGGATTTCTCGGTTATGTGCAATAGTCAGGGGTAAATATAGGGAAATGGGTTGGGAAGGTTGGTATGGACTTGTTGGGCCGAAGGGCCTGTTTCAGCACTGTAGGGATTCCATCAAAATGCGAATGGTAACGATGACTTCAGAGTTTTTTTTTTAGCTCGCACACATTGCTGTGATGAGGAACAATGAAGGAGTGAGAGTGCAATGGGCCATTCCTTCTCAGGCAGATTACATTTTCTACCTCTCTGAGTTGAATCACACAGTAATGTCATCCTCTCCCAAACTAGACCATGTGAGGTCTCCTTATAAATTGTCCAAACTATATCTCCATCACATTCCCTGTTCCATGTAGGTGCATCATTGCTGCTGTCATACACAGAGCCATACCCTTCGCAGAAAATGCTCTTGGTCAATTTGATGATATGTTTATATGTTCCTGCGTCATTAAAAAATAAAAATGTATAATTTATTCAGTATACCTGTGTTAAACTGAATGCACTTTTTAAAGAAATACAGAAATTGCTGGAAAAGCTCACCAGGTCTCTCAGTACCCAGATGCTGTAGTTGTACCAGCCTCCACCCCTTCCTCTGGCAGCTCATTCCATATGCACACCACCCTTTGTGTGAAATAGTGCCCTTTAGGCCTCCTCAAAACCTTTCCCTTCTCACTTTCCACCAATGCCCTCTAGTTTTGAACGCCACGAACCTGGGGAAAAACCCCTGACTACTCACCCTATCCATGGCCATTTTGATCTTATAAACCTTTACTGCTGCAAAATGTAACCCCAATCAACACGAATGACTGTACTTTCAGTCAACCTGGGCCTAAATTCTGAAATGCAATACTGATAGCTCTTCCTTCTCCATCAAGTCACAATACTAAATCCATTTTAATCAGTTTGTTCAGATGAATCCTGAGACAATTCTGTGGGCTTTACACCTAGACCTTTGTGCCCGGAGGTAAGGATACTAGTATCACTCAGCAATACCCATAAAGCTATTACAGTATTCTGCTGTGTGTTTGTTCATCAGCCTGTTCTGACATGATGTGACATACCTCTGCAACAGGCAGGACTTGAATCCTGGCCTTCTAGTCCAGAGCTAGGAACACACAAGTTCAGGAATTGGAATCAAATCCAGAGCTCTGGCTCAGAGACAGGGACACTACCCACTACACTACCATACCCAGATTTTGAGTCATATTTTAGTGCCCACTTTCAGCTTGGTGTGGATTTATTATAATCAGGTTACCATTACTGAATTACAAACAACATTTTGTATTATTAAACAAATACAAGATATTTGTCTCATTTGTAGCATATTGAGTGTACGTGCTGTGCCATCAAATTTAACTGTAAACATCTTTAATGGCTATTATCTGTAGTCTGCAATATTAAGGAAAGACATCCTGCAGACACACTCTGCCCAATGAAGGGTCTCAAATTGATATATATTTCTGAACACCAGAGACAAAGGAAGAGCTTAAGTTCTGACCCCAAAACACCGATCACTCTTACCCAACTCACACATGCGACTCCCCTTTTCCTAAAACCGTGAAGTGACACCAGGCCGCTGATTACAGTCCAGCCTCTCCTCCCCACTGACTGTGTCTGCAATCTGTCCCTCCTCTCCCTAACCACACAAGGCAAACCAAGCTCAGGGTCTTTGTGAAAATCAAGGCCGGAGTGTGTAGGCCTCCTGGAGAGGGATGGGCATTTTAAAATTGAAGGGGGAGGGTGAGGTGACAGCAATATCACTCACTGGGCTGAGGGGTGGCTGATGGAGTTTAGTTTGGATTAATGCGAGGTATTGGGTTTGGTGAATCAAAAAACAGCAGGACCTATACAATTAAAAGTAGAGCGTTTGGCAGTGCTGAAGTACAGAAACCGAAGCCGTCAGGTTTAATTCTTTAAAATTTGCATCTCATATAGATAGTGTGGTGAAGAAGGTGTTTACCACAAATGTCTTCATAGGACAGATCTTGGAGTATCGAAATTGGGATGTCATGTTGAGGTTGTACAGGACATTGGTGAGACCTCTTCTTGAATTCTGTGTCCAGTCTGGTCATCCTGCTCACTCATTCCATAGGCACACCACCCTCTGGGTGACAAAGCTGCCCCTTCGGTCACTTTTAAATGTTTCCCCTCTCA